>NC_045553.1:6365557-6485557 GCF_009769535.1 Thamnophis elegans
CCTCTCTCTCTTTCTCCTGACCCTCTTTCTCCTGTCTCTCTTTCTCCCACCTCTCTCTCCCCCCCAAATCTCTCGCCGGGGCATGCTTCTCCCGGACTCCCTAGGACCCCCCCTCTCCCCCGCGAAACAGCGCGTTTGCCAAATGCTACCCCCGGCAAAGCAACAGCTTTTGCAAAGGCCGCGACTCCAAGGTTCGTGGGCAGCAATTGCTACACAGCACCAAGGTTCCCCCACCCCGCCTCCCGGCAACGAACTTCCCCAAACAAGCAGGACGTGGTCGGAAGCCTCCGCGGCGGCGAGAAAGCGAGAGCAAAGTTGCTGAAGACGCCCGACTCGTTCCGCGACCACCACCACCCCAACCCCAACCCTGTCCCGCGTGCCCTTGAGGAGGATGCTCCAGCCCAGCAAGGGGTGGGATGGGCGGTTGGGGCATCAGCCTCTCCCTCCTCCTCCTGGGGAGGGGGCTGAAGATGCTACCCCCTCCCCCGAGGACGTGAAGTCAAAACCCCACGAAAGGGGAGGACTCCGGGGGGCGGGGGAATCCCTCCTGGTACTCACAGCCGGTCTTGTGGGCCAGTTGGCGGGTCTCCTCGGAGATCGAGTGGGAAGCGCCCATGCCTGGGCTAGGGTTGGGGCGGGGGGCGGCGGCGGCGGCGGCAGCAGGCTGGGGGTCCCTGCTGGATCAGGGCAGAGGGAGAGGCGGCAGGGCGAGCGAGGGAGATGGGGAAGGGGCGCATTGGGCTCCGGAGCGCTGGAGCGGAGCGCCCACTTGGCTGCGGCGGTGGAGTTTGAAGGCTTGAGCAAGCATGAAGGCGAAGGAGACTTATCTAGAAAGAGAGGAGGAGGAGGAGGAGGAGGAAGGAAGGAAAGAAGGCGGCTCCCCCAGGGTCCCAACGCCTGCCTGCCCGAGGCTGAGACACACCACAGCGCAAGGAGCTGGAGCCAATTTGCTATCCTGGGGGAAATGCGCTATTTTTCCACTAGTCCCTGCTCTCTCTGGGGGAGAGGCAGCGTAGCAACCGGAAAACATTTGCATCTCTTGCAAATTTGATAAGAGGAACTAACAGATGTATTTATTTTTTGGGGGTGTGTATGGAGAGGGGGGAGATATTTTAAAGTCAGCAGAGGAGGAGGGGGGGGTTCTGGCTGCAAGCCTCAAACCCCCTCCAGAAGAGGAAGCTGCGATCCATTAGCTCACCAAGGACTGGATGTTCCTCTCTCCAAGCTCACTTGCCTGCTCACAAATAATGATTAATTCATAATGGGAGTTGTTGGAGGCTGCCCAGGATTGGCCCAGCCAACCCAGGGAAAAGGAATATCTTCTGTTTGTCGTTGGGAGCATGGAAAGGAGAATCTGAAATGTGACAAGAGTTGGGCCCTTTGGGTCACGTAAAGAGTTGTGATGTGTGATCTCGGGGTGAGATCGACAAATTGAACAAGCTAGGAGTTGTTTTGAGGTCTTCCCTGTATGGCAGGAGTGTCCAACTTTGGAGACTTGTGGACATCAACTCCCAGAATTCCCCAGGCAGCATGGCTGCCTGGAGAATTCTGGGAGTTGATGTCCACAGGTCTTACATAATAGAATAGAAAAAGTGCAGAGAAGAGCAACAAAGAGGATTAAGGGACTGGAGGCTAAAACAAATGAAGAACGGTTGCAGGAACTGGGTAGGTCTATTTAATGAAAAGAAGGACCAGGGGAGACATGATAACAGTCTTCCAATATCTCAGGGGCTTCCACAAAGAAGAGGGAATCAAACTATTCTCCAAGGCACCTGAGAGTAGAACAAGAAGCAATGGGGGAAAACTAATCAAGGAGAGAAGCAACTTAGAACTAAGGAGAAATTTCATGACAGTGAGGACAATTAATCAGTGGAACTGCTTACCTCCAGAAGTTGTGAATGCTCCAACACTGGAAGTCTTTAAGATGATGTTGGATAACCATGTGTCTGAAGTGGTGTAGGGTTTCCTGCCTAAGCAGGGGGCTGGACTAGAAGACCTCCAAGATCCCTTCCAACTCAGTTATTCTATTCTATTGTAATATAGTGTTTCTTAATCTTGGCCACTTTTAAGATGGATGGACTTCAACTCCCAGAATTCTCTAGCTAGAGATGACAGAAACACTACTCCGAGAAGCTGCAAGCCCATGGAATCTCACTCCGCAAGATTTTGGTAATGGCCATCCCAGGAGATAAGACACGGTTGTGACAAATCGTGGCATCAGTGGCAACTTATCTTCCGTACGTGTCTCTCAAGAGTAGAAGTTACTTTGACTAAGATGTTGGCGGTGACCTCCTCTTTGCCAACTGCCCAGAAGTCTGATTGGCCATAATGTAAGAAGGAAGCCATGGGTGGATGGTTTGGGTGGGTCAGTGATCCCATCTTTTTCACGGGATAGTTGAAAACTTGATTCCTGGGAAGCAACAGCTAGTTTTACAGATTTAACAGATGAAAAGAGTTGGAAGGGGCCTTGTAGGTCATTTAGTCCATCCCTCCCCTGCCCAAGCAGGAGACCCTACACGGTTTCTGACAGAGGGCAGTCCAGTCTCTTCTTGAAAGCCTCCAGTGATGAAGCTCCCACAACTTCCGAAGGCAACTTTTGTTCCATGGGTTGATTGTTCTCACTGTCAGGAAATTCCTCCTTATTTCCAGGTTGAATTTCTCCTTGGTCGGTTTCCATCCATTATTCCTTGTCTGGCCTTTGGGGAGGGAGAGAATTTCATTGAAGGAAACCGTGGGGTGGCTGTAGATTCTTCAGAGGTGGATGCAGCCTACGGGTGGCTGCTTCCTGAGGAAGAGAGGCCTAGTTTTCACGCCCTTCGGTTAAGGAGGCCAATCATTATGAAACGAATGTCAGCCACAAAGGGTGCTTGATGGTGTTGCCAAGGCCCCAACTGGGGATCTCCAAGAAGTCTTGGAAAGTCCAAAAGAGAAACAGGCTCATGGATTCAAATGCTTCTACCCACTGGGCAAGAGAGCAATTCAGTAAAGAAAAGGATCAGATGCCCATGGCCACTAGCTTCTCCATTTATGGTCCAACGGCCCTCCTCAAATGCTTCTCCTATAAAAGAACCTAAAAGCGTGAAAAGATGTAACTATGAGAGGTCACTAAATAAATTGTACGTCAAGGAGTGTCTGTACCTGGAATCTGGTCATTTCCAGGTGCATTCCAAATTGAACAAGGAGAGATTCAACCTGGAAATAAGGAGAAACTTATCAATGGAACCGAAGTTTCCTTCGGAAGTTGTGGGAGCTTCATCCCTGGAGGCTTTCGAGAAGAGACTGGGCTGCCCTCTGTCAGAAATGGTGTAGAGTCTCCTGCTTGGGTGTGGGGTTGGACTAGATGACCTACAAGGTCTCTTCCAACTCTGTTAATCTATATTCAAAGGAATGATTTGCCTTCGGAAGTTGTGGGAGCTTCATCCCTGGAAGCTTTCAAGAAGAAACTGGACTGCCATCGGACAGAAATGGTGTAGGGTCTCCTGCTTGAGCAGGAGGGGTTGGGATAGAAGACCTTCGAGGTCTCTTCCAACTCTGTTATTCTATTATTCTGTTAGGGTGAAAAATGAGGCTATATTTTCCTCCCGTCTCCTTAGTTTTTCCTGTTTTTCCTGTTTAAAAGATATGTTGGCAGCTCACCCTTGCAAACCTTTAAACCTCTCCCAGAGATACAGAAGCCAGACAAAAATCAAGGACATCGTTGATTTATTTAGACTATTATTTGACCTCCAAGAAGACAAAACAATTCAGAAATGGCTTCTGTTTAAGGAGGAAAATCGAAAGAGGAAAAGTTAAAATCAAAGGGTGAATAATTGTTTGGGGGGGGGGAGACCAGGAGGTTCATTTTGGAGATGGCCGCGGGGAGGTGGGAGGTAGATTTGACTTTTCATGTCGATGAATCTTCCCTGCAGCTGATGTTCTTAGAAAGAACACGCACCAATTGAGGACAACCTCAAGAAGGGAAGCAGATGATCCAGAACTCATCCCTTGACTCATCCTTTGGCTTCGCACCTGGTGTCTGGAGGGAACACTGGTACTTACTGTAGGTGGTGCGAAGTACACAAACGCAGCTTTGGCAGGAGAGGAGGGGAGAACAGCATCCTTTTCCACGAGAAAACAACTAACTCTTTAAGGAGGCCAATCAGAGGGCAGTCCTCAGTTACTGGATCCACCAGGAGTCCAAACTCAACTCAAAGGAAGACAGAGAGCCCTAGCAACGGAGGATAGCAATAGCAGTTAGACTTATATACCGCTTCATAGGGCTTTCAGCCCTCTCTAAGCGGTTTACAGAGTCAGCATATTGCCCCCACAGTCTGGGTCCTCATTTCACCCACCTCGGAAGGATGGAAGGCTGAGTCAACCTTGAGCCGGTGAGATTAGAACCGCTGAACTGCAGATAAGAGTCGGCTGAAGTGGCCTGCAGTACTGCACTCTAACCACTGCGCCACCTCGGCTCTTGGACGTTAGAACGTAAAACCTAGAATAAGACAGTCTTCTAGTTCAACCCCCTACTTGAACAGGAGGTCCTACACCATTCCAGGCAAATGGTTGTCCAATCTCTTCTTGAAAACCTCCAGTGATGAAGCCCCCACAACTTCTGGAGGCAAGTTGTTCCAGCAATTGTTCTCACTTGTAGGAAATTTCTCCTTGATTCTGGGTTGGATCTCTCTTTGATAAGCTTAAACCTCTTGCTTCTTCTCCTGCCCTTGGGTATTTTGGAGAACAGGTCAAACTCCTCTTCTCTGTGGCAGCCCCTCAAGTACCAGAAGACAGCTGTCACGCCCTCCCTAGTCCTTCTCTTCACTAGACTAAATGTAAAGGTTCCTCTCGCACAGATGTGTTAGTCATTCCCGACTCTAGGGGGCGGTGCTTATCTCCGTTTCAAAGCTGAAGAGCCAGCACTGTCCGAAGACGTCTCCGTGGTCATGTGGCCGGCATGACTCAACGCCAAAGGGGCACAGAACGCTGTTCCCTTCCCACCAAAGGTGCTTCCTGTTTTTCTACTTGCATTTTTTACGTGCTTCCGAACTGCTAGGTTGGCAGAAGCTGGGACAAGTAACAGGAGCTCACTCCGTTACATGGCACTAGAGATTCGAACTGTCGAACTGCCGACTTTTCTGATCGAGGAGCTCAGCTTCTTAGCCACTGAGCCACCATGCCCCACTTCACTAGAGTAGACACCCCCAATTTCTGCAGCAGTTCTTTGTATATTTTAGCCTCCGGTCCCTTAATCATCTTTCTTGCTGTTCTCTGCACTCTTTCTAGAGTCTCCGCAATGCACTTGTCCACAGCCTTCCTCAGTGTTGTGAGATGACACTATGGGGAGTTTGATCTAGGATTATACCAATTCTTTCTAAACTTTCAATTACAGCTAGAAATTAACAACAGAGGCAGAATGCGAAGGAGTCGAACTACAACTCCGGGTAAGGTTGGAGAATACAGAGGTATAGCTGGTGTGTGCTAGAGGGTTGTGCATGGATATGAGTCAGGGAAAATTCATGTTTCAACTTTCCTCTTGTTTGACTCACATCTAATCTATAGCCTTTTCCTACAAAGGCACAACGTTAAAGCAGTATCACTACCCACTAGTCCAGTGATGGCTAACCCTTTTCCAGACCAAGTGCCCCAAGTGCAATGCACATGGGGCGGGGATGGGTTCGCTCATGTGCACTTCGCACACGTACACACTTGTGTGTCAAGCTGGACACGCTCACCCAGTTGGCCATGCCCAGTGTCAAACTGGCTGCACCCACAGTTGGCCACACCGAGTGAGTGGTGTCAAGCTGGCCACGCCCATCCTGTCAGCCACATCGAGTGGTGTCAAGATGGCCATGCCCACCCAGTCATCCACATCCAATGAGTGGTGTCAAACTGGCCACGCCCACCCTGTCAGCCACATCGAGTGGTGTCAAGCTGGCCACGCCCACCCAGTCATCCACATCCAATGAGTGGTGTCAAACTGGCCACGCCCACCCTGTCAGCCACATCCAGTGAGTGGTGTCAAGCTGGCCACGCCCACCCAGTCAGCCACATCCAGTGAGTGGTGTCAAGCTGGCCACGCCCACCCAGTCAGCCACATCATGAGTGGTGTCAAGCTGGCCACACCCACCCAGTCAGCCACATCCAGTGAGTGGTGTCAAGCTGGCCATGCCCACCCAGTCAGGCACATCCAGTGAGTGGTGTCAAGCTGGCCACGCCCACCCAGTCAGCCACATCCAGTGAGTGGTGTCAAGCTGGCCATGCCCACCCAGTCAGCCACATCCAGTGAGTGGTGTCAAGCTGGCCACGCCCACCCAGTCAGCCACATCCAGTGAGTGGTGTCAAGCTGGCCACGCCCACCCAGTCAGCCACATCCAGTGAGTGGTGTCAAGCTGGCCACGCCCACCCAGTCAGCCCCCCCCCTCCGAGATGAACCACAGCCCTGATGCGGCCCTCAATGAAATTAGAGTTTGACACTCCCAATCTAGACCTTCGGGGTGGAGGGGCTATTCCTTAGAGAACAAGTGAAAGCAAGAATGTCCATCATGAACCCCAGAGGTCACTCTCCTGAGGCTGCCCGGACACTCCTAATCCTGAATCCCTGAGCCACTCTATGCCACCTGCGTGCAGTTCGTGAAACCTTTGCTTCATATTCTCAATAACAACAACAACAACAACAACATTCTTGCTGATGCAAGCCTGCAGGAGGCAGCTTAAAAGGTAGATCACGTTCCAGAAGACGGTGCCAGCAGACGTAATGCGCCGTTGTTGGGCTGTGGCTGGGCTGGACAAGGTGCCAAGCGGTTTCTGGTAAGCAGCTAGACCGCAGCAGTAATGCAGCAACTGCACACCGAGGAGTAAACTGCGAGGCAGTTCGGTAAAAAGCCCGGAGAATCTCTGCTCCGTTCCCTGACACAAGGGATCCCGCAGCAAAGAGAAAAGGAAATAGTTTGCAGTTTTGGTAGCTTCCCCCCAAGGTGAGAGCACCGAGATTGCCAACGGAGTAGTAAATACTCCAAACATGATCGGAAACTGGATAGAGACGTCTTTAAGCAGGGGGAAATCCGGAAGGGGCCTGTAGCAGGGGTGAAATGCTACCGGTTTCACCCGAACCAGTAGTAAAAAAAATACTAAAAAAGAAAAAAAAGTTTCGATGATTGCACTTTGCACAGCTGATTTTCAGAACCTTTTTTTTTTAAAAAAATAAACTTTTTAAGCATTTTTTTTACTACAGGTTCTCCAGAAACACAGGGGTGGAGGTCCGTTTTTTCTCCCAGAAGGCCTGCTAGTCTAAAAAGGGGGGGGGAGACTGAGAAAGAAAGAAAGAAAGAAAGAAAGAAAGAAAGAAAGAAAGAAAGAAAGAAAGAAAGGAGGGCGGAAGGAAGGAGGGAAGAGAAAAGAAACAAAAGAAAGAAAGAAGGGAGAAAGAAAGAAAGAAAGAAAGAAAGAAAGAAAGAAAGAAAGAAAGAAAGAAAGGAGGGCGGAAGGAAGGAGGGAAGAGAAAAGAAACAAAAGAAAGAAAGAAGGGAGAAAGAAAAAGAAAGGGATGGAGGGGAAAAGGAGAGGAAGGAAGGACTACAAAACCTGGCACTAGACGCAGCTTCAGAGGATAATCTATGGCTCAAAGGTACCTGGAGGTCATCTAGTCCAACCCCGTTCCAGCAGGACATTGTAAAAGTGAGTTTCTGTCTTCCAGTTACATGACTACAGAGCCACGCCCACTCAGTCACATGATTCCACCAAGCCACGCCACGCCAAGCCACGCCCACAGCACCGGTACTAAAAAAAAAAAAAATAGATTTCACCACTGGCCTGTAGGATCTTTTCTAACACATTTTATATTCCTAAGTAGAAGCTTTCATGAGCTCAGTTCACCAGATGCTTTCCTATTTCTTAGTTGGATAAGATGCTCCCCCAGATCTTTGGCTTCATTGGATTAACATGGGGTCTCCCCCCACCTCCAATTTTTAACAGCAGCGAAACAGGGAGTCCTCAATTTACGGCCACCAGTGAGCTTATCGAGACGGTTGTTAAGGGAGTTTGCACCCATTTTACAGCTTTTCTTGCCACTGTTGGACTAGAAGACTTCTAAGATCCCTCCCAACTCTGCTACTCTACTCTACTCTACTCTACTCTACTCTACTCTACTCTACCCTACCCTACCCTACCCTACCCTACCCTACCCTACCCTACCCTACCCTACCCTACCTTAAATATGAGTCAATTGTCAAGCATTTGATCCAAAGACCATGGGGATGCTACAATGATTCTAAGTATGAAAAAGTTTTTCCTACTCATAAATAACTATTCTCAATGCTGTTGTAACTCTGAGAAGCCACTAAATAAATAGTTAGTTGTAGGTCAAGGAGTATCAGTACCTGGAATCTGGCCATTTCCAATTGCATTCCAAGTTGAACAAGGAGATTCAACCTGGAAATAAGGAGGGATTTCCTGACAGTGAGAACAATCAACCCATGGAGCAGAAGTGGCCTTCAGAGGTTGTGGGAGCTTCATCACTGGAGGCTTTCAAGAAGAGACTGGACTGCCATCTGCCAGAAATGGTGTAGGGTCTCCTGCTTAGATAGGGTGGTGGTGGACTAGATCAGTGGTCTCCAACCTTGGCTACTTTAAGACTTGCGGACTTCAACTCCCAGAGTTCCTCAGCCAGCAAAGCTGGCTGAGGAACTCTGGGAGTTGAAGTCCACAAGTCTTAAAGTGGCCAAGGTTGGAGACCACTGGACTAGATGACCTACAAGGTCCCTTCCAACTCTGTTAATCTGAATTTATCTCAGATGATCAAAGGCCTAGAGACTAAAACATATGATGAATGGTTGCAGGAACTGGGCATGGTTAATTTAGTGAAGAGAAGAATCAAGCAGTGTCTGAATATTTGAGGGGCTGCCACAAAGAGGAAGGGGTCAAGCTATTTTCCAAAGCACCCAAAGGCCAGACAAGGAAGAATGGATGGAAACTGACCAAGGAGAGATTCAACCTAGAAATAAGGAAGAACTTTCTGACAGTGAGAACCATCAACCCATGGAACAGAAGTTGCCTTTGTGGGAGCTTCATTACTGGAAGCTTTCAAGAAGAGACTGGACTGACACCTGTCAGAAATGGCGTAGGGTCTCCTGCTTGGGCGGGAGGGCTGGACTGGATGACCTACAAGGTCCCTTCCAACTCTATTAAATTGGAGGAGGAGAGTCCGGTTAATCCACCACAGCCAAACATCTGGAGGAAATCTGGTAGCCTCTTCTCCAACTAAAACATCCGAGGAACCGAGCTACAGTTCACGGCAGGGAATTCTGGGAGTTGAAGTCCACAGGTCTTAAAGTTGCCAAGGTTGGGCATCCCGGGAAAGATATTTCCAAAGGGAAAGATTTGGGAATCCTGGTTCCCTGCGAACCTCGAAGAGGACTAGAATGTCTCTGGCAGAATGCCTGTTCTGCTTCTCTTTTATCTATCCCTCCCCACAGGCTTGTGGCATGCAGACTTCCTCCAGTGCTCCCTTATCAGTCAACACTCTCCAAACACCAGGAGAAAACTGCACGTAGGGAAAAAAAAAACAAAATATTCCCTTGTGCAAACCTATTCATGGTAAGGGCAGTGCAAAAGCCTCATCCAACCCCTTGCGAGGAGAGGGGGGGAGAAGACTTCTGGGAATAAAGTTTAAACTCAACCTAAAAATATATTGCAGCCGAGGCAGAGAGATAAGTGCAATGCTTGGGAGGTTAAGATAAGAATTGAAACATGCTGGCTCGTTGCAAATTTACTACGTGCCCGAATGGCTCAGCTGACCTTGGGCCTGTTGTAAGGAAGCATTGTTGTAAGGAATTATTGTAAGGAAGCACTTACGGTGTTTTATTGTTGTAAGGAAGCATTTACGATGCTAGCTTGGTCTAGTGGTGAAGGCACCGGGCTAGAAACCAGGAGATGAGGGAATTCTGGTTCCACCTTCGGTGTGAAAACCGTCTGGGTGACTTTGGGCCAGTTCCCAGGAGATAGTGAATTCTAGTTCTGTTTTAGATAGCAAAGCCAGCTGGGTGACTTTGTGCCAATCCGCAGGAGACAGTGAGTTCTAGTTCCACCTTAGGTGTAAAAGCCTTAGGTGACTTTGGGCCCATCCCCAGGAGACAGTGAGTTCTAGTTCCACCCTAGGTGTGAAAGCTGTCTGGGTGACTTTGGCCCAATCACCAGGAGATAGTGAATTCTAGTTGGGTGACTTTGTGCCAATCCCCAGGAGACAGTGAGTTCTAGTTGCACAGGTGTGAAAGCTGTCTGGGTGACTTTAGCCCAATCACCAGGAGACAGTGAGTTCTAGTTCCACCTTAGGTGTGAAAGCTGTCTGGGTGATTTTGGCCCAATCACCAGGAGAGTGAATTCTAGTTGGGTGACTTTGTGCCAATCACCAGGAGACAGTGAATTCTAGTTCCGCCTCAAGTGTGAAAGCCATCTGGGTAACTTTGGGTCAATCCAGGAGACTGGGAATTCTAGTCCTATCTTAAACATGAAAAACTGGGCTGGGTGAATTTGGACCAACCCCTCTCTCAGCCCAACTCTACCTTCAAAGGGTTGAAAAAGAGGAGGAGGAGGAAGGAACATGAGATATGGTGCCACCTAGGTATAAAACGAATAAAAGCAAGATATAAATAGAGATTGGCAGAGGTAGTTTGGTATAATAATTAAGGCGCCGGGCCTAGAAACCAGGAAGCTGTGAATTCTAGATTCACCTTCGCCTTTGGCATGGAAGTTAATGTAGGTGACTATGGGTCAGTCGTACTCTCTCTGCCCAAGCCACCTCACAGGGTTGTTGTGAGAAAAATAGGAAAAGGAAGGAGTATGGTGTATGTTCACCACCTTGAGTTACTTATAAATGAACAAAGGCAGGATAAAATAATCTAAAACCCAAGGAACCCAGAATCAGGATGCCATCTTGACTGAGAAAACGGGACAGATTAAACAAATTGTTTTGGAAGGGAAAATAAACAAATAAATGCAAAGGCTCAAATATCTCTCAGCCACCAAAAGATACACAAGGCAGGGACCAAAGATTTGCACATACACTGAGCCTTACACAGTTACCTCACATTGCAAAAAAATAATTTTTTTTTTCTAAGCCAGGTGAGAGTCAGCATAAATTTGCTCCTTTAATTACTCCAAGCAACACAGACACACAAATGCTCATTTTGTTCCAACCAGTTTCCATAAAAGGCCACTGATAAATAGTTGCCCCCCCCCTCCCAAAAGTAAAATTGGGAGAACTCACCTCCAAAAGGTTTTTCAAGCCTGCACAATAAGGCCCAAATGCACATCTGGTATGAAAAAGGTAAAATAAAATGGCTGCAGGAAGACCCCCAAAGTTCACAGGTGTTGCTGGACGAAACCAGCAATTAACCCCTTAGCTGCAGAAGCTAAGCCTTCCATGCTTTTAAAGGAACAGAGCAGTTTTCCTGACCTGCATTTAAATGGCTTTTCCGAAACACTCTCTTTTTTGGAGACAGATTAACAGAGTTGGAAGGGACCTTGTAGGTCATCTAGTCCAACCCGCTGCCCAAGCAGGAGACTCTACGCCATTTCTGACAGACGGCAGTCCAGTCTCTTCTTGAAAGCTTCTATCAGAGTGCTATTAAGTCTGAGTAAGTGGAGCTTTAAAATAATAATCATAATAATATATTTTTTCTATTTATTTATTTTTTTTCCTCTTCTAGCTGCTCCTGTTTTATTTCTTGGCTGCTGAAGCAAAACTTCAACCAGGTCCGGAGGGCAAATAAGGTTAGACAGTTTGGCCTAGTGATTAAGGCACCAGATTAGAAACTAGGAGACTGTGAGTTCTAGTCCTGCTTTAGAGATGAAAGCTTACTGGGCTACTTCAGGCCAATCACTAGGAGACAGTGGGTTCTAGTCCCACCTTAGGCATGAAAGCCGACTGGGTGACTTCAGGCCAATCACCAGGAGACGGTGAGTTCTAGCCCCGCCTTAGGCATGAAAGCCAACTGGGTGACTTCAGGCCAATCACCAGGAGACGGTGAGTTCTAGCCCCGCCTTAGGCATGAAAACCGACTGGGTGATTTCAGGCCAATCACCTGGAGACGGTGAGTTCTAGTCTTGCCTTAGGCATGAAAACCGACTGGGTGATTTCAGGCCAATCACCTGGAGACGGTGAGTTCTAGTCCTGCCTTAGGCATGAAAACCGACTGGGTGATTTCAGGCCAAACATCTCGAGACGGTGAGTTCTAGTCTTGCCTTAGGCATGAAAGCTGACTGGGTCACTTCAGGCAAATTACCAGGAGACGGTGAGTTCTAGTCCCGCCTTAGGCATGAAAGCTGCCTGGGTGATTTCAGGCCAATCACCAGGAGACTGTGAGTTCTAGTCCCGCCTTAGGCATGAAAACCGACTCGGTGATTTCAGGCCAATTACCCGGAGACAGTGAGTTCTAGTCCCGCCTTAGGTGTGAACGCTGGCTGGGTGACTTCAGGCCAAACGCCAGACAGACAGATGAGGAGAATTGGAAGGGGCCTTGTAGGTCATCTAGTCCAACCCCCACACCCAAGCAGGAGACCCTACACCAGTGATGGCTAACCTTTTTCAAAAGGTGTGCCAAAACTGTGCACACCTTTAGAAAAAGGTGTGCATGCACACTTACCTGCACATGTGACCCCCTTCTGCCCCCACTGATGTCTGACTCTGAATGCAGCTGATAACTGTCAGATGGCCCTAGCCCCCTCTCTGTCTCCGACACAGAGTCCTCCTCAGAGCCTTCCCCAGACTCCAGGACTGGCCCATCTTCCTCCCCATCCTCCTCACTATCCGAATCTGCTGCCAGCTCCACTGGCCACTGATGAGGCCACAACAGACTGATCTGAAAAGCAATTTCAACATGTGTTTATGTATTTGTGGCATAGAGGCTGCCCTCCTTGGTCCTTTCCTTTCCTTCAATGCGCCCTGGGCTTTTATCAGCTGGAGCTCACTGACACAGCCGGGGCCTCTTAAATGACAAGGAGCCATCTTCCTCATGTCCCTGCAAGCCACTGCATTTGGCTTGGATCCATGCGCTCCTTAAAAGCCTCTTAATGATCTGCCAAAAAACCCTGGCCTGTCACATCCTTGATCGAGACAGTAACAATTAGACCGAACTATTACTTTCTGGGGAGACAAGGCAAGCCAGACGGAGGTGCATTCTGCCTGCAGGAGACAGCCTGGCTCGCTTTGATCTTTCAAAGCTCGATGGACAGCAAGGACCTGGTCATGAATACCCATCAGCCTGATCCTAAGGGTCTGATCCTAATTTGCACCATGGAAAAGACTGCAGAGCTGGTGGGAGGTGGAAGCCCTTTCCTACTCCCTGCTGCTCGGGGGGCAAGTATTCAGGTGAAAAGAGTTACTACGGATGGATGTCCAACCTCTGCTTGACCCATCCAGCTAGGTTCTAGTTAAATGTTCAGCCACAAATTCCCTTTCTCTAGCTCAGTGTTTCTCAACCTTGGCCTACCTGAAGATGCGTGGACTTCAACTTCCAGAATTCTGGGAGTTGAAGTCCACGCATCTTCAGGTGGGCCAAGGTTGAGAAGCACTGCATCTAGTTGAAAACTGTTAAGTGTTTCCTACAATCCAGGACAGACAAAAGTAAGACAAAAAAATCCCAAACAGGTCTTGATCTCTTTCAGATATCTGAAAAGTGCCAAATTATCTTCCATCCTTCATTCTGTTCTTCTCAACTACCCAACTCCTTCCATCAACCAACCAACCCAACCCTATCAACCAAACCAACCAACCAACCAACCCTACCAACCAACCCTACCAACCAACCCAACCCTACCAACCAACCCAACCCTACCAACCAACCCTACCAACCAGCCCTATCAACCCAACCCAACCAACCCAACCCAACCAACCAACCCATCCCAACCAACCAACCCAACCCTACCAACCAACCATACCAACCAACCCAACCAATCAACCAACCCAACCCTACCAATCAACCCAACCCTACCAACCAACCCAACCCTACCAACCAACCCAACCAATCAACCAACCCAAGCCAACCCAAACCTACCAACCCAACCCTACCAACCAACCCAACTAATCAACCAACCAACCAACCAACCCAACCAGCCAACCAACCAAAATAGAGCTGGAAAGGACCTTGGAAGTCTTCTAGTCCAGCCCCCTGCTCAAGCAGAAGATCCTATACCATTTCAGACAAGTGACTGTCTAATCTCTCCTTAGAAACCTCCAGTGATGAAGCAGCTACAACCTCTGAAGGCAAGCTGTTCCACTGATTAATTGTCCTCACTGTTAGGAAGTTTCTGTTTAGTTCTACGTTTCTTTTCTCCTTGATTACTTTCCATCCATTCTTTCTTGTCTGGCCTTCTGGTGCTTTGGACAATAAATTGACCCCCCCACTCTTCTCCGTGGCAGTCCCTCAAATACTGGAATGCTGCTATCATGTCACGCCCTAGTCCTTATTTTCTCTAGACTTTTCTCTAGACAAACTTTCTGAATTTATTTATTTAGCTCATGACGTTTCTTCAATCTTTCGGCATTTCCGAGTCCTACGACATTCCGAGTGCACTTTCCGGTTGTTCTCCACATTTCTGGCGCTCAGAAATTGGTCATTACACTTGAGCCGGTTCTGTTAAAACGGGGGAAATGTACAGGGACGGTTACTTCCCACGGTTTGGAAACCGAGTTGGTTCTTGTTTTGGCTGCTGCATTTCGCTGCTGAATCACGTTCAGCTTTGTCAACAAGCATCAAGCTTGAAGCTTTGGCTGCCGAAGGCTCAATCAAGAGTGTCGAGGAAATGGCAATGGCAATTTCAAAGCAATTTTAATGACATTGAAATGAGCGGCTTTGATTCACGGCTCGTCTGGAGAGAAAAAGTGCAGAGAAGAGCAACAAAGAGCATTAGGGGACCGGAGGCTAAAACATATGACGAACGGTTGCAGGAATTGGGTATGTCTAGCAAGGTGAAAAGAAGGACTAGGGGTGACATGATAGGAGTCTTCCAATGTTTGGGGGACTCCCAGAAAGAAGGGGGGGGTCAACCTATTTTCCAAAGCACCAGAAGGGAAGGGAAGAAACAATGGATGGAGGCTAATCAGGGAGAGAAGCAATCTAGAACTAAGGAGAAATTTCCTGATAGTGAAAACAATTAACCAATGGAACAGAAGTTGCCTCCAGAAGTTATGGGTGCTCCCAACACTGGAGGCTTTTAAGAAGAGACTGGACAGGCCCTTGTGTGGAATGGTATAAGGTTGCATGCTTCAGCAAGGGGTTGGACTAGAAGACCTCCAAGGTCCCTTCCAACTCGTTATTCTGTTATCAAAAGCAACCTACGACGGCCATTTCTGCACAAGGCCTTACTAGTCGTTTCCAAAGCGGATTATGGATGTCCACCACTTTTCTCCGAAACTACTCACCTTCTGCAACACAGACAAATGGTTTCAACAGCTGGGGGTGCAAGAGTGAGATGATTCTCTGTGTCCCAAACATAACACGTTTGTCGGTTTGCAAACTTTGCCTTCTGATTTCAGTTGAGATCGGGCCGAATTCAGCTGCACCTACATGTGCTCCTTGATTTACGACCACAATTGAGGCCAAAACCTCTGTTGGAAATCAAATGGTGAGCTAGGTGCAAATGACCAGAGCCTTACCTGTGGTTCCCTAAAACATCTGGCAGGGACCAGCCAGAAACAGATCCAGAATAAATAGCGCAGCTTGATTTAATCAATAAACCCAGCCCACGAAAGTTAAGACACTGTATATTTAGGGCAGGATGTGATGGCTCAGATGCTGAGCTTGTCAGTCAGAAAGGTCGGCAGTTCAAATCCCTAGCGCCGCATAACGGAGTGAGCTCCTGTTACTTGTCCAGGCTTCTGCCAACCAAACAGTTCAAACGCATGTAAAAAATGCAAGTAGAAGAAATAGGAACCACCTTTGGTGGGGACAGCGTTCCATGCGCCTTCGGGCGTTGAGTCATGCAGGCCACATGACCACGGAGACGTCTTTGGACAGAGCTGGCTCTTCTGCTTTGAAACGGAGATGAGCACCACCCTCTAGAGTCGGGAATGACTAGCACATACGCTATGTGCGAGGGGAACCTTTACCTTATTTATGGCGGACAAATCGTCATGATTACAATCCCCAAAAGGTGCTGAAGTCAGAACTGAAGAAGCTTCTGGGATGAGAAGCAAAATGTTTTCAATGAAAAAAACAAACCAAGAAAAGCCCAGTTGCCTTTTTGAAAAAGCACCTTTGGGGACAATCCTGGAAGGTTGAGAATTTCCATGGACATCGTGATTGTAAGAGGATACTTTCAACAGGAGGTCTATCTGAGGAAGAATGAGAGGGGAAATCCTGGGCTTTCATATTTGAAGCTTGAACCTTGAGACATCCGATTGGTCACTGCTAAAACAGCCAGTCTGCTCCTATAGCTGGCTACTCTCCTTTTTCTGCGTTCTCCTTGGTCAAGCTCAAATGCTTGAGAGCAAGTCCTCCTAAACTCAATGCAATACACTTCCAAATCTAAGCTCTTCTGACCGAGGCTTCCCAAGAGCAGGAAGCAACTCTTTGTCCTGACAAAAACCCCTTTTATGAATTGACTGTGAATTCTGCTCATTCACATCCAGCAAAAGTCTTTCGAGGGAGGATTTACAGTCACAGACCTTATCTGGCTTGGAGAGCTGCCAGGCCAATATCTGCAGAACTTTTGGCAAGCAGTCTCGGAGAGTCAGGAACCAATGAAGCGAACTAATTGTCTCCTGCAAACTCCACTCACCTTTCGCTCCTCTTTTATTTCCTCTGGGAGGGGCCATTCACCGTCCGTCTGTGGCCTTACTCCCAAGTCGACCCTTGTTCTTTAGCTGTTCCCTTCGTCTGGCAACTCTGCGCATGCACACACTGGGAACAGGCTCCAGCTGTTCTTCTGCCTCACTGTCTGACTCTGAACGCAGCTGATAACTGGCATATGGCTCTGGCCCCCTCTCTGCCTCCGACACAGAGCCCTCGTCCGAGCCTTCCCCAGACTCCAGGACTGGCCCATGTTCCTCCCCAACCTCCTCACTGTCCGAATCTGCTGCCAGCGCTGCTGCCCGCTGCCAGCTACGTGTCACATCCACCCAACCCACTAGAGTGGGGAAACAAGGAACATTGTGGGTCCCATCCCCTAAGGAGATACGTCTGGCGGGATGCAGAAGGGGGGCCTTCTCCGTGGTGGCTCCCTTTCTCTGGAACATTATCCCTCTGGATATTAGCTCAACTTTTGGAAGCCCCTGAAGACGTGGTGCTACCAGTGAGCCTGGGGAATCCAAACCTGGATGGAACCCATTAAATGGCTGATATGAGTGGGTGTGGTTGTTATTTTTATTTCTTTATATCGTGTTTGTATTTCCTGTAAGCCCCCTTGAGTCATTGTGAGCAAGTAGGCGGCAATATAATTTTTCCAAATAAATAAATTAAAGGTCGGGTAACAGTCTTTTAATTCTTTATGCTCCCCACCCCTCCTTTGAATGTGTCATATTTTTATGGATAAAGGTTTAGCGACTGTTGCGGAATCCAGGGGTCAACTGTTTTGAGACTTAAAGAGTTTATTTTCAGGAAACAAGAGTGCAGATTGTGAATATGAAGTGATCCAAGAAAAAAATAAAACACCTCTAGGAATGTACACAATGTGTGGTCTTTTTAAAAGGAAAGCCGAGAGCTTTTCCAGGACAGTTGGGATTTGGTTGAAGGCGGACAGAAAGGAAATTAATTCCAAACTGGCTTGGGCCCAAAACCCCTTTTCTCTTCTTGAGAAAAATATCATTATACAGCGTTTCAAAAAAGGCTTTTTGGAGAGTCAGTGACAGTCAGTTCAAATGTTCCCAACAATTACCGTGGATTCAGATTTCATAAATTGGTAATCACGGTTATCGAGTGTTTTTAGGAGGAGGACTTCCCATTGGCTTATGCCTAACTTCGATATAGAAAACGCCCCCAAGAAAAGAAATGGCTTGATATTAGAAAGAATATGGTACAGTTACAAGATGAAAAGGGTGTCATTTTATTCCAGAAATACCATTAAGTGCTAGGAAGGAGGGAGAGAAACATATCCCTTACATTTGTAACTCTCCTAAAAAATAAATAGTACATTTCACGTTCAAAACTGCATACGGGATTGATGGGCTGTACAAAGTCTGTTTTTTTTTTTTTGATATCTTCAAAATGCTTGAAGGTAACTAGAGGGATGGATAGATAGATGATAGAGATAGATAGATGGAAATAGGTAGGTAGATGATATAGTTAGATGATACAGATAGATGATATAGATTATCATCTATCTCATCTATCTATCTAGAGATAGATGGATGATATAGATATAGATAAGATAGATGATAGATAGAAGATAGAGATAGATGATAGAGAGATAGACAGACAGACAGAAAGAAGTAGATTGGTAGGTAGTTGTAGATAGATGATATAGATTATCATCTATCTCTATCATCTATCTAATCTATCTATATAGAGATAGATGATATAGATAAGATAGATGAGAGATAGATAGAAGATAGAGATATAGATGATAGAGAGATAAGATATAGATCATATAGATAGAAGTAGGTAGGTAGGTAGATATATGATATAGATACAGATAGATATAAATTATCATCTATATCTCTATCATGTATCTATCTATCTATCTATCTATCTATCTATCTATCTATCTATCTATCTATCTATCTATCTATCTATCTATCTATCTATCTATCTATATGATATATAGATCATACAGATAGATAGAAGTAGGTAGGTAGGTAGGTAGATAGATGATATAGATAGATGATACAGATAGATGATATAGATTATCATCTATATCTCTATCATCTATCTATATCTATCTATCTATCTATCTATCTATCTAGATGATAGAGATAGATAGAAGAGATATAGATGATAAGAGATAGATAAGATATAGATGATATAGAAGATAGAGATATGATAGATGATATAGATAGATGAGAGAGAGAGAGATGATATAAATAGATATATAGAGAGATGATAGAGATATAGGTCATAGAAAGAGAGAAAGAGATAGATAGAGACACAGATATGGATGGATTTATATAGCACCATTCAGATGAAGGAGGAATTCCAAGCGCTTTAGGGGAAAAAACGAGTTTAGGAGAGAAAGAGGCAGGCATGCACAACAATCCAGAGGGGGAAATGAAAACACTTCTGATCGAGCTTATCTGACCAGGGATAAGAGGGACCCGCAGCCAGCTGCAGGCTGAAGGGTGCAGTCTGAGGCAGCTTTGTGGTTCGTTTCTCAGCCGCACCGTCTCCCCATCGATGGGGGGGAGACCGTGCATGGCTAAAATAGGGAGGGGGTATTGCTAAAAACCCCTCACAAGTTAACGGGAGGGGGCGGTGCTGCGTGAACTGCATAGGTTAGTTCGTCCCATTGGGCTTTTGAGATTGGCTTTCGAGCAGCCGCGAAGGAAGGGGAGGGGTGGTCTTCGTAGCTCCCCCCCCCGCTTCTGCGTCTTCGTCGGTCACCTTCGTTGGATCTCGCAGGGTGATTCAGACAGGATCCTGCGCCTGGGAGTCAGCACGGGCTCCCGTTTCTAGGGAGGCGATCCCCGTGGGCGCCTGCCTTGGCAAGAGACAACAATGTCAGTCTGATGCAACCCACCAGTGGATTCGGCTGTCACCGCCACGATCCAAAGATCTACAGGTAGTCCTCGACTTACGACCGTTCCCTGTTCAAAATTTTGACTGTTCAAAATTACGCTGGACCTGCCAAGAGGTGTCTACGTCCTAGTTCTGAAGTTCCGAGGGACACTCCCATCCCTGCACCTGCATTTTGGGTGGTGGGCAATCATTTACAGTGTCCCGTGTGTGTGTGTGTGTGTGTGTGTGTGTGTGTGTGTGTGTGATGATTGCAATTGACAATGTGTTTGCTGAAAACAAGCATTTACTTTTGGTTTTTGGCACAAATGCCTCGTTGTGCCCAATGGCCTTGTTAGAACCACCATGGTGATTTGCTTAATTGCCACAGCACACAAGAGGCCGTAAAAATTGGGTTGGTTATGCGATGACCTGCTTTATGACACTGCGTGGTGTCAACCCTGAAGCTGACCTCACCGGGGCCATTTCGAAGCTTTAGTGTTGCCACACTGGAGCCGAGGGACAGGGAGGGAGGGGGAATAGAGATTGCTTGGGTTTTGTAGCCAAAACAAAATACTTTCTCCTGGGAACCAAGGACATTCTCACACCTAGTCAGAGGAGGAGGAGTGACGTTACCAGGCAACCAGCCCGGAAGTCATCTTTTGCACTGGGCCTTCTGGCCATGCAACATTTTATGCTGTGGGAAAATGAGAGGTGGGGGGAATTATATGGAGAATGGGAGATACATAGTCAAAACAGCATTCTTTTCTCAGAGAGTCAAGGACGTCTTGCCCTGCACCTGGAATGGCGTGACTGGGAGGCATCTCCAGTTTAGCATAGTGCCTGGTTGGGCCATATGATGGACATGTGGGTGCTGGGATTTGGGCTTTCATTTGGATGGGGAAAACCGGGAAGCTTTCAGATTCTGGTTTTCCCAGAGGTGCCAATAGGACATCTCTAATAAAATGGAGCTTTGAGGATCCTCAACCCTCGGAGTCTTCTCTCGTTGGGGGTGTCACTTGGAAACCCCGACACGGGACAGCACCTTGACATGACTGGATTGTTTGGGGACAAGGGGGAAAAAAACGTTTACTTTTAATTAGGTGAAAACCGTGGGAATCTTCAGAGTCGATTTTCACCAGAACTGTGCCAATATGATTATACCCAATAAAACTATTCTTTTGAGGAATCTACCTGCATCATATCGGCACGGTTCTGGTGAAAACCGACTCTGAAGATTCCCCCCGTTTTCACCTAATTAAAAGTAAAAGTTTTGTTTGTGATGGGTTGTATTGCTTGGAACCCCGACAGTAGGATCCAATAGGAGTTGGTCACCAGGACCAAAGGTTTATTCTTCCAGGTTTTGGGCCTCGAGTTGGAGCTCATCCTCAAGGGAACCCCTCCCTCTCTCTCCGGAATACGTCTTATGGACATAATGGGCAGGCTCCGTTACGGACTACCTGTACGCATGTCGAAGGGTGCACGCGTGTTGCCAGAGAGATAATCTAACTCGAACCTCCGAGCTGTTACTCCCTGTAGGTTAAACACTTAAATTTCACAGGGAAATGCGCTTGCAGAAGTGTATGAAAACACAGCATGCAAATGAAGGGGGTGATCCTGTGAAAATAGCAATTTCACTGCTACAAAACAGCAACGTTCAGGACTTAAAAAGATCGTAGAAGCGTATCATTTTATCCTTTTACAACGCGATAATTAAAAGCTTACCTCCTCTCTGTCCCTAAAAGGCGTGAATCCAGCCGGTGTCAGCGGCACTCTGCCCAGACACACCAGCTCAGAAAATTACATCTTCCAACCGCCTCGAAATATATTATTTACAACAACCGACGAAATCAGTTCTTTCTGCCAGACGGCGTGCAAAAAATCAAAACGGCGCCGATCTTTACCCTGAGAAAAGGACATTTTTAGACAATTAACGCCGCGTCCTTCAGTGGTTTCTGTTCCTCCCGGTTATGCTTGAGAAATACGCTGTTTTGTCCTCTTTTTTTTTTTTTTTTAATGGAGTGAGCAGCAAGCAAACAAGCAGAACGAAAGGAGAAGGATGCTCATCTCTGGCTTCATCACCCAGGTGA
This sequence comes from Thamnophis elegans, assembly GCF_009769535.1. NCBI lineage: Eukaryota > Metazoa > Chordata > Lepidosauria > Squamata > Natricidae > Thamnophis > Thamnophis elegans. The sequence continues at coordinate 6,387,267 of NC_045553.1, forward strand.
TTTCTGTCTAACGGAATATTCTGTAGGAAAATGACATACAACCCAGGGCATTTTTTTTTTAAAAAAAAAATTGAGTTGTTGGCCTGAAGCAGTGAAGAGAGAGACCCTGACAATGTTTCTATAGGAGGATCTTTTGAGTAAGGAAGAAAATCAAATGTCATTCCTAAGATTTTGGCATCTCGTTGCTGGTCAAAGCTGAACCAAAGACAGATGTTGCGTTAGTTCCAGAAACGTCCTACCTAGAAATTATCCACAGCTTCCAATTGGCAGAATTTCCTGAATGAGAAGTTTTTTTAAGTCTCGGAAGTTCTTCATTTTGGAGCCCGGGGAAGGGGGGGCGGGAGAAGAAAGAACTTCAGAGAAGGTTTCTAAAACTCTGCACGACCCACGTGGGTTTTTGACAAGTGTCAGCACAACGCAGCCGAGGGGGGGTTACACAACACGGAGTTTCACTACTAGCTAGCAAAATGCAGTTCCTCAGACCAGCAGCTGCTTCCTCGTGATGAAATCCCCACCGCCGCTGTACGAAGTTTCTTCTGTCCTCGCAAAGGGGAAGGGCGTGGAAGAAAAGAGAGAGAGAGAGGGAGAGAGGGAAAGAGAGAGAGAGAGAGAGAGAAATCTCATTCTTTGCTCTCTTCTGTTTTCTGGCCAGCTAAACGCGTGAGCTCCATATCCTCGGGGTATCGGATCTCCAACTCCGGGTTGGCCAGGTAGTACGTGTTGGCAAACTCCTCAAAGTAGCGACCGATGTCTGGGTGAGGGATCTCGTGAGGTTCTGGGTTGAGTTCCAGATTCTCTGCAAAGGGAAAGAAGAGGGAACGTCTGCACGGAGGGCGGGAGGCTCATGGAGAGGGGCTTCAGAGAGAAGCAACCAAGAGAGAGGAAGCTTAACTCAATGGGGTCGCGTCAACGGGGAAGCCAGATTCGCTTAGCGGCCACGTTGCTAACTGCAGCGATTCGCTTAACCATCATGGCAACAAAGACCATCAAACGGAGCAAAACGTACACAAGTGTCTCGCTTAGCAACAAAAATCTGGGGGTGCATTGTGGTCGTAAGCCGAGGACTACCTATACGTTAGCCATGGTGCCGTGGTGGCGCAGTGGTTAGAGTGCAGTACTGTGGCTATTTCTGCTGGCTGCCTGCAATTTGGCAGTTCAAATCTCACCAGGCTCAAGGTTGACTCAGCCTCCCGTCCTTCCGAGGTGGGTAAAATGAGGACCCAGATTGTTGGGGGCAAGAGACTGACTCTGTAAACCGCTTAGAGAGGGCTGGACAGCACTGTGAAGCGGTATATAAGTGCAATTGCTATTTTCCTTCCTTCCTTCCTTCCTTCCGGTTGACTAAGCCTTCTGTCCTTCCGAGGTGGGTAAAAGAAGGACCTGGATTGTTGGGGGCAAGAGGCTGACTCTGTAAACCGCTTAGAGAGGGCTGGACAGCACTGTGAAGCAGTATATAAGTCTAAGTGCTATTGCTATTGTCCTTTCTTTCCTTCCTTCCTTCCTTCCTTCCTTCCTTCCTTCCAGTTGACTCAGCCTTCTGTCCTTCTGAGGTTGGTAAAAGGAGGACCCAGATTGTTGGGGGCAAGAGGCGGACTCTGTAAACCGCTTAGAGAGGGCCGGAAAGCACTGTGAAGCAGTATATAAGTCTAAGTGCTATTGCTATAGTCCGTCCTTCCTTCCTTCCTTCCTTCCTTCCTTCCTTCCTTCCTTCCTTCCTTCCTTCCAGTTGACTCAGCCTTCTGAGGTTGGTAAAAGGAGGACCCAGATTGTTGGGGGCAAGAGGCGGACTCTGTAAACCGCTTAGAGAGGGCCGGAAAGCACTGTGAAGCGGTATATAAGTCTAAGTGCTATTGCTATAGTCCGTCCTTCCTTCCTTCCTTCCTTCCGGTTGACTCAGCCTTCCGTCCTTCCGAGGTGGGTAAAATGAGGATTCAGATTGTTAGGGGTCAAGAGGCTGACTCTGTAAACTGCTTAGAGAGGGCTGTAAAAGCACTATGAAACGGTATATAACTCTATGTGCCATTGCCATTAAATTCACCTTCCTGAAATCTATTCAATTCCTCCTTTTTTTTTTTTTGAACTTGCCAAGCTGGGTGGGGCTTGACACCCATGGTTTTCCAGGAAAACCATGCTTGCTGCTCTCCATCAACTTCAGTTGTTATTTGAAACGAAGAGGCTGAATAAAATCCAAGGCTCATGCATGTTTTGATGAGATTCCTGGATGAAATTTCCCTAGAGGTGGAGATTTTTTTTAATATCCCTATCACCAAAGTTGAGTTGTAGACCAAGTTTACATTATTGGGGCAGGAGGATGACGAAGAGAAGAAAGAGAGACAGGAGGAAAAACTACCATATTTTTTGGAGTATAAGACACACCTTCCCCCCCCCCCAAAAAAAGAGGGTGAAAATCTGGGTGCATCTTATACACTGAATACAGCATTTTTGATGTCCCGAAACCCCGCCCCCTTCACAAAAATGGACATGCATAGCCTTTAGGAGCCTTGCAGAGTGCTCCTGGGGGCTGAGGAGGGCAAAAACAAGCGAAAAATGGGCTGGTTTTTTTGCTTGTTTTTGCTCCCCCCTCCCCCCAACAGCACCCTACAAGCCTCCTAAAGGCTATGTATGCCCTTTTTTTTGGCAAAAAACAGGCCCATTTTTGTGAAAAACAGGCAATTTTTTGCTCCTTTTTGCTTCCTCCCCACCCCCAGGAGCACTTTGTAGGTCTCTCAAACTCTGCATGCTCCATTTTTTACAAAAAACGAGGCGTGCAGAGGATTTGGGAGGTTCGCAGAGTGCAAAAACCTTTTAAAAAATTACCTCTTCAAAATCCTGGTGCGTCTTATACTCCAAAAAAATACGGTATTTGTCATCAAAATCTACAAGTGTACAGAACGCCCTCTGCTGGGAGAACGTTTTTTTCCTAAGCCTAAAGATAGCTAAATAATGATAAAAGGTCAAAATAACTGAAAAATAACAGGAAATGTGCAGATTGGTTTTCCTTCTGATGCTATTCTTATCCTGGAATGACCACTGTGAGAGGACGATCAGTTCCACAGATGTGAAAAAACCCCACCCACAACCGCTACGAAAACGTGTTCTGCAGGAAAGTTATCTTGGGTTGAACTACCATTTAAACCAGCACTGTGGATACGGGTTGGTTGGGTCACAGTGGTAGGTTTCAAATATTTTTAGAACCTCTTCTGTAGGTGTGGCCTGCTTTGTGGGAGTGGCTTGCCGGCCATGTGACCGGGTGGGAGTGGCTTGCCAGCCATGTGACTGGGTGGGAGTGGCCAACTTGCAAAATGTGGTGAAACTCAATTAATAATGCTCTTGCTTAGCAACCAAAATGTTGGCTCAGAAACTCTGGCATTTGAAGCACGCAAGTCTTAAAGCTGTCAAGTTACAAGACCCTCGCACCCCTAACCCTTTAGAAAAAAAAAAACCAGGAGTGTTCAAACTTGACAGCTTTAAGACTTGTGGACTTCAACTCCCAGAATTCCTCCTCTTGCTCTTCATCTTGATGATGTGCGGACAGGTGGGGGGAGGAAGTTGGAAACGGTTCTAAACGGTACTGTAGATTTGTGGAACCTCTTCTATAGAAGAGGTTGGAACTGGCAGGAACCCACCCCTGGGAATTACTGGGAGTTTTCCCCAGCTCTATCAAGAAGCAGCAGAGACTGAACGGAACGTGGCTCTACCCTTAGCCGTAAAAAAGAACCACCAAATCTCCTGCTGTTGAAATGACACAAGGGGTCCTTGGTGCTCTCTGAGCTCAGTGGTTTATGTGGCGCTGGGGATTCGAACCGTCGAACTGCCGACCTTTCTGATCTTAGCTGCTGAGTCTTAGCCACTGAGCCACCGCGCCAGAGGGTGGATAAGCAACCATAAATAAGCCTGTTGGAAATCCTGCCTGCCTACCTTGGGCGGCGTATCGGCACGAGCCATCTTCCACTAAAACATTGTAGAAAGGCTGGTGAGGGCCATGGGGCAGGCTGTGGACATTCATGTTTCGGATCCATTCGTGCCCCATCATGCACGCTGGGTCCCACCCGTAGATCACACAGTTGTAGCCGTATCTAAATGGAAGCAGAAAGAGGATACACAATGCCATCATCAAGGGTTGAAGGGAATCTACCACATTCAAATGGGGAAAAGAAAAAAATAATAACTGAGAACTATTACAACAACATGAGAGGATACCAGAAGGGAAAAATAAGACAGTCCTTAGAGAAAACTAGAATAACTAAAACCCCAGAAAAATTTATCAAGGCACTAGAAGAAAGAATAACAATGATGGGAATAATAGAAGGCATCAAAAGGCAAAAGAAGGGTAAAACACCAGGACCAGATGGATGATTGGGGGAACTGTAGCAAACACTACAAGAAGTAGCAAGGTAATGTTGGAACTATTTAATGACTTACTAAGGGAGGCAAAGATACCAGAAATGTGGATGGAGGCGTATATAACACTTATGCCAAAAGAAGATCTACAACAAGTAAAAAAAACTATGGACCTATTTAACTACTAAATGTGGATTATAAAATTTTTGCAGAAAGAATGAAGAGGCTTTTAAATGAACTTATGCACGTAGGCCAAAATGGATTTCTCTTAGGGAAGAAGGAAGGGAAAGAAGAGGAGGAAGGAAGGAAGGAAGGAAGGGAGGGAGAAAAGAAAAGGAAAATAAGGCGATGTCACAACAGGAGGAAGGGATGGTAAACAAAGCGACCCAAACTGTATATTATAACCTATTAAATGAAGTAGGCATCTGAGGGTAGAACAAGAAGCAATGGGTGGAAACTAATCAAGGAGAGAAGCAACTTAGAACTGAGGAGAAATTTCCTGACAGTTAGAACAATTAATCAGTGGAACAGAATTTGCCTCCAGAAGTTGTGAATACCCCAACAGTGGAAGTCTTTAAGAAGATGTTGGATAGCCATTTGTCTGAAACGGTATAGGGTTTCCTGTCTAGGCAGGGGGTTGGACTAGAAGACCTCCAAGGTCCCTTCCAACTCTGCTATATTATTGTATTAAATAATAAATGTATAAGAATGATAAGTGTCAAGAAGAATAACAATTATGTGAATGTATACTTAAAATGGTATTTAAGAGAATAAAAAATAAAAAAAAATTCTGAGGGAAAAAATGTTTGAAGGGCAGGCTGAGAGATTCTGTAATGAGAAGAAGGATGGGTATTGTGGAATATCATCGGAAGCAGTGTCTCTTGGGTGAAAACTCTTTGGCATGTTTGAGGAGGAAGAGGAGGAGGAGGAGGAGGAGGAGGAAGGCTGTGGGGTCCCTTGGGGCTCTCTGAGCTTGTTTTCTTGCAGACCCAAAGTAGGTTTACATCCTCAGTGCTAGTACTACCCTGTTTTCCCGAAAGTAAGACCTCCCCAGGTAATATGCCCAGTCGGGCTTTGGAGCGCATGCACTAAAAATAAGACGAAAATATTGCAACACAGCAGCAGCCATGAGGTGACCACACTCTCCGCCTGCTGCACCCCAAAAATAATAAGACCTCCCCGAAAATAAGGCCAAGTGCTTATTTCGGAGGTGGGGTTCCAAAAGAAAATAAGACCCTGTCTTATTTTTGGGGAAACATGGGATGGTATTACCTAGTTGAGTCATGAAAGAAAACACCTCAGAGAGCACCAAAGATCCCATAGATCTCCTCCTCCTCCTCCTCTTTGCAAACTTCACTCCCTTCTAGCACTGATGATGTTCCCTAGTTAGGTCATGAAACGTCTGCAAGAAAACAAGCAAGCTCAGAGAGCACCAAGGACCCCGCAGTCCTCCTTCTCCTGCTTCTCTCTCTCTCTCTCTCTCTTTCCTTCTTTCTCTTTCTTTCTCTGTCTGTTTCTTTCTATCTATCTATCTATCTATCTATCTATCTATCTATCTATCTATCTATCTATCTATCTATCTATCTATCTATCTCCAGACCCAATCCCTTCTAGCACTGATGATGTTCCCTAGCTGGGTCACGAAACGTCTGCAAGAAAACAAGCAAGCTCAGAGAGCACCAAGGGCCCCTCGTTTCAACACCAAATATTCTCCTTTATTGTAGACATATAAACTCACAGTCTCATTCATGACTTAGGGAAGATTTCACCCATATACTACAACTTAGAAATACTTATGTTCTCCCCTTGTTGCTAACCGTGGGAAACATTCTCTCCTACAAACACATTTATTACATATTTCTCCACTGATTATACACCTTCTAGAGCTGTTACTTATCAGCAGCTTCATTGAGCAGTTAAGGGTCTGTTTGTTTCGTTTGGCTTGGGCAAAAGTCAGGAAGCAAAGCTTGTTCTGAGCCAAAACCTTTCCCTCCAATATATATATTCTACTCTTAAAAAGTGTGGGATTTAAAAGACGGGCATTCACCACTATGTCCCTCTGCTCCCACCAAGTTCTCAGATTCACTTAACTATATGTTTTTTTTTAAAGTGATCAAAACGGAATGTAGATTATCGGCACTGGGGCTGCACCTTTATTTTCAGAAGATTTTAGCCTCAAGCTAGATTTCAAGTTCCAAGCAAACAGGAGATGGGAAAGGCTGGAGGTCAGAGCTGCATGGAAGTCTGCCCAGTTGCTGGCGGTGGGGAGGAGGATAAAAATAAACTAGGATGGTGGAGGAGGGCCTGGGAGATCAAGAAGCAGGGACAAGCAATTATCTCAAAAGTTTTGTCTTCTAGGAAATGTTAGTTGGGAAATGAGGGAGAGAATGAGAATGGGAACGAAAGAGGGAGAGAATGAGAAAGGGAGAGGGAGAATGAAAGAGAGGGAGAGAATGAAAGAGGGAGAGAGAGACAAAGAGAAAGGGGGAGAAGAAAGAGAGAGAAACAAAGGAGAGAGAAAGAGAGGGAGAGAAAGAGGGAGAAAGAGAAGAGAATGAGAAATAGAGAAATAAAGGAGAGAGAAAGAGTCAGAGAAAGAGAAAGAGAACAAAAGAGGGAGAGAACGAGAGATGGAGAGGGAGAATGAAAGAGGGAGAGAGAGACAAAGAGAAAGGGGGAGGAGAAAGAGAGAGAGAAACAAAGGAGAGAGAAAGAGAGGGAGAGAAAGAAAGAGAAGAGAATGAGAAATAGAGAAACAGAGAGAGAAAGAGTGAGAGAAAGAGAATGAAAGATGGAGAGAATGAAAGAGGGAGAGGGAGAGAATCAAAGAGTGAGAGAGATACAAAGAGAAAGGGGGAGAAGAGAGAGAGAAACAAAGGAGAGAGAAAGAGAGGGAGAGAAAGAGGGAGAAAGAGAAGAGAATGAGAAATAGAGAAACAAAGGAGAGAGAAAGAGTGAAAGAGAATGAGAGCGAGAACGAAAGAGGGAGAGAATGAGAGAGGGAGAGGGAGAATGAAAGAGAGGGAGAATGAAAGAGGGAGAGAGAGACAAAGAGAAAGGGGGAGAAGAGAGAAACAAAGGATAGAGAAAGAGAGGGAGAGGGAGAAAGAGAAGAGAATGAGAAATAGAGAAACAAAGGAGAAAGAGTCAGAGAAAGAGAGAGAACAAAAGAGGGAGAGAATGGGAGAGGGAGAATGAAAGAGAGGGAGAGAATGAAAGAGGGAGAGAGAGACAAAGAGAAAGGGGGAGAAGAAAGAGAGAGAGAAACAAAGGAGGGAGAGAGAAAGAGGGAGAAAGAGAAGAGAATGAGAAATAGAGAAACAAAGGAGAAAGAGTGAGAGAAAGAGTGAGAGAAAGAGAATGAGAGAGAGAAAGAAAGAGGGAGAGAACGAGAGATGGAGGGAGAATGAAAGAGAGGGAGAATGAAAGAGGGAGAGAGAGACAAAGAGAAAGGGGGAGGAGAAAGAGAGAAAGAAGGAGAGAGAAAGAGAGGGAGAGAGAAAGAGGATGAGAAATAGAGAAACAAAGGAGAGAGAAAGAGTGAGCGAAAGAGAATGAAAGAGGGAGAAAGAGAGAGGGAGAAAGAGAGAGGCAGGCAGGCAGGCAGATAGACTGACAGAAAGACAGATGAGATAATCTATTTAGGAATTCATTATTCTTGTTTCATCTCTTCTACTTATTACTCTAACAAAAAATAAAACAAGCGTCCCACTTGGTGATGTGTTTTCCTGGTCTACCTTACAAGGCTGACAAAAACACGCCTCTCTTGCACTGTTTGGAGTTGGGTTTTTTGTTGTTGTACAGATGTGGATTCCCACTTTTGCAGCTGGTGGTGGCTCTCACCTTTTGTGCTTCATAACCAGGCCGATGGAAAAGGTGATGTCTTTGTGTTTCTCGTCCGAATGGAGTTTCACATCGGGCCCGGCCTCGTCTTTCCGACGCTCGATGTGCTCGAGGGTGTGCTGGACTAGATACCCCACGGCTCCTTGCTGGGAAGGGTCCAAGGCCTGGATGTGCTGCAGGATGTCCAGAACCTTTAAGAGAGTTAAGCAGCTCTCAATCAATCAATCAATCCTCCTATAACTCGACATTTAGTAAGTCCAATCTAGGATATTCATTTCAGCCTTTTCAGAAGGTAGCATAGGGCGCCATAATCCTCAACTTACGACTATGATTGAGCCCAGTACATCATGCCGATCGTTAAACTTGTAAGAATAGAATAGAAAGATAGCATAGGATAAAATAGAATAGAAGGATAGCATAGGATAGGAATAGAATGGAATAGGATAGGATAGGATAGAAGGATAGGATAGAATAGCAGGATAGGATAGGATAGGATAGGATAGGATAGAAGGATAGGATAGAATAGAAGGATAGAATAGAATAGCAGGACAGGATAGGATAGAATAAAAAGGATAGGATAGGATAGAATAGAAGGATAGGATAGGATAGAAGGATAGGATAGAATAGAAGGATAGGATAGAATAGCAGGACAGGATAGGATAGAATAGAAGGATAGGATAGGATAGAAGGATAGGATAGAATAGAAGGATAGGATAGGATAGAAGGATAGGATAGAATAGCAGGATAGGATAGGATAGAATAAAAGGATAGGATAGGATAGGATAGAAGGATAGGATAGAATAGAAGGATAGGATAGGATAGAAGGATAGGATAGAATAGCAGGATAGGATAGGATAGAATAAAAGGATAGGATAGGATAGGATAGAAGGATAGGATAGAATAGCAGGATAGGATAGAATAAAAGGATAGGATAGGATAGAATAGAAGGATAGGACAGAATAGCAGGATAGGATAGGATAGAAGGATAGGATAGAATAGCAGGATAGGATAGGATAGGATAGAAGGATAGGATAGGATAGAATAGAAGGATAGGACAGAATAGCAGGACAGGATAGGATAGAAGGATAGGATAGAATAGCAGGATAGGATAGGATAGAATAAAAGGATAGGATAGGATAGAATAGAAGGATAGGATAGAATAGCAGGACAGGATAGGATAGAATAAAAAGGATAGGATAGGATAGAATAGAAGGATAGGATAGAATAGCAGGATAGGATAGGAATGGGATAGAATAGAAGGATAGGACAGGATAGGATAGGATAGAATAGCAGGATAGGATAGAATAAAAGGATAGAAGGATAGGATAGGATAGAATAGAAGGATAGGATAGAATAGCGGGATAGGATAGGATAGAATAGAGCTGGAAGGGACCTTAGAGGTCTTCTAGTCCAGCCCTCTGTCACTGTTTGAACAGTTCTAAGTCAAGGACTAGCTGTGATTGTGTACCTGAAATTCTGTGTATTTCCTTTTTGACACTGTTTTTATAAGTTAATTTTTTTAAAGGTTATTTATAATACAATGGATTGAAGCTTAAACCAATATATCTGGATCCTCTCCCTTTTTCCCATTTCACTTAATATAATATTTACAAAAGGGTGGAGTTAGAATGGGAGACAGAAACTGTGTTTTCTGATTTAGAGACAGGTCTAAAAACAGTTATTTTAGTCCAAAGTGAGCCACGTTTATCTGAATTTATGTAGTTGTTTTTTTTTACTACCGCCTTGCTGGATACACTGCCCTCTGAAGACGGTTCAAAAGGGTAAAACACACAAAATACTGTTATTGCCCAGCCCCAAATGATAAGTCAAATAGGTTAGAGCTGATTTTTTTAAAATTGCTTTTTCAGCAACGTAGATACTATCTGGCAACTGTTAACTTAAAACAAAAATCCTCATCCTGCAAGAAAAAATGAAGCTGAATTATACAGAAAAGGCAACAAGAGATGAAAAAAAATAAGTTACACAAAAAACAAAACAGCTAAAATAACAGCAGTAAATCAAAGCAAACAAACAAACAGCAGCGATACAGAGAATAATATCCAGATGGTGAAAACGACTCATTCAAAACCTGAATGGGATAAAAAAAAGAAAGTCCTTTTCAGCCACAAAGGACGATGAGAGAGAAATATATACATGAGAATTTTATAGAACAGTGCTTGCCAACAAGGGTTTTAAGGTTTGTAGGAGTTTAGCCAATTAAGAGAAGCAAGTACTGGGGGATATCAAAAATACAAACTGGTTGAGTTCAACACACTTTCAACTAAGTGGGGAAAGCCAGGACGTAAGTTAAGTTAGATACAGTTAAGTTTTGATTATTAGGGGTAACATGTTATGATACAGGATATAGTCAAATAAAGGAGGGATAATGATGACAACATGTATGTATGTATGTATGTATGTATGTATGTATGTATGTATGTATGTAAGAGCCGAGGTGGCGCAGTGGTTAAATGCAGCACTGCAGGCTACTTCAGCTGACTGCTGTTCTGCAGTTCGGCTGTTCAAATCTCACCGGCTCAGGGTTGACTCAGCCTTCCATCCTTCCGAGGTGGGTAAAATGAGGACCCGGATTGTTGTTGGGAGCGATATGCTGACTCTGTAAACCGCTTAGAGAGGGCTGAAAGCCCTATGAAGCGGTATATAAGTCTAACTGCTATTGCTATTGCTATGTATGTATGTATGTATAATATAAGGAAACTAGATGAAAATTGCCAACAGCGATTTGGAAAGGAGGATTAGAAAAGTCTGTTATTAAATATTATGGATGTTTAGCTAGAATAGGACATAAGGATTCAGTGTTATTGGAGGATTTTAGAAATATTAAATGAAATGCCAGTATGTGGTTATGTATTACATTTCGGTATATTTTATGATGGACATTTAAATAATTATAGTCAAATATAAATGGAGGTATAAGGGTAACATGTATAAATATTTGAGTTAAAATACTTGAGTTAATATGAATTATGCTTGATGACTGTGGAAGAGATGCACGAAAACTTTTTGTAACCAACTGATACACTTTCTACAGTATGTAAAGGAGGAAGATTTTATGTGTTGTGTTTGTTTTGAAAAAAAAATAATTCCCCCCCCCCCCCCAAATGGGGAAAGCCAGGAAGCTTTCAGATTTGGGTTAATGTCAGGGTTCCAAATAGCACCCAAAATGGATTGCTCAAAGTTCCAATTTATTAAGAGAGCCATGTTGGCACAACTGGGAAAACCCGAATTTGAAAGCTTCCCGGTTTCCCCCACCCCGTTGAAAGTTCAATATCTTGCCCCAACACCCACCAGTCCATCCCATGGTGCAATCTCCCACTGCCAAACTGGCAGCTTCCACCCATCCAATTCCGGTCAGGTGCAGAGACAAAGGATGACCTTGGCTTTCTAGAAAGAATGTTATTATGGCTACATCGCATCTCACTCCTACAACCCCCTCTCCCATTTTCCTCACAATAGAAAAGGCATAGTAGAATGATAGAAAAGTGTGGCAGGCCAAAGACCCAAAAGAAAAGATGGCTGCAGGCCTGACATCCAATTTTTCAAAAAGGAAGAGAAAGGAGCAGAGAAAACCAAACTCTTGAGGAGAAGCAACTTTCATCCATCCATCCTCATCATTTAATGACACTATAATCCCTTGGGTGGGGGGGGGCAGAGTCTGGGCAAATGACTGGAGCTAGCAGAGTGTTTTAATGGCCAGATGCCCTTCCTGTCGCCAATGAGTTTTGTTCAGCAGATATATCCTCATTGTGCCCAGAGAGAGAGAAATCTGCCTCTAGTTAGGATCGAACTCACGGCCTCCTGATTTTGAGGCGAGAGCGCCACCGCTAGGCCACTGCACCACTCCAACATCCATCCATCTCTCTGATTATTTCATGCATCGGATGCCTGCTCTACGTAGCGCGAATCCCAAGTACCTTTTCTGGCCAGATTCCCAGGTGAAAATAGAGTCTCGCTTGGAGCATTAGGTGCTGGACGTTGTCCGGATACATGGCCAAATACAAGTCCAGAGAGTCTCTCAGGAGCTGGTATGACTGGTCAGTGCTTTCCCTAGCAAACATACAGCAACACGTTCAAATCAAATCATGTTTTCACAGAGACATTTACCATCACGTAGCTGTGATGTCCCACTGTCAATCAACTACACTGTTAGCTGACCAACCACTAACCCAGACCTTGCATCCAATGCAATATTAATATTGTTGCTTATACAATGCCGCTGTGGTCACTAGTGATATATATAACTAGTCCTTTCTTCCATTGTCATACAAAACTGCTATTGCTTTGAAGTTTCTTTCAGTGGTTAGATCAGATGTTGCTGCCTTTCTAAACCACCCTTCTGTGTTCTGTAACAATAACAGAATAACACAGCTGGAAGAGACCTTGGTGGTCTTCTAGTCCAACCCTCTGCTCATTGGAAGCTTTCAGGAAGAGACTGGATGGACAATTGTCTGGAAGAGTTCAGCATCTCCACTCTATATTGTTCCTGGCAAATGGACATCCAGTCTCTTCTTAAGAGCCTCCAGTAGCGGAGCACTACAACTTCTCCATGGTCATGTGGGGAGCTGGACCTTGGTTAATGAGGACTTGGACCTCCATGGTCAATGAGAATCTAGTCCTCCATGGTCAATGAGAATCTAGTCCTCCATGGTTATTGAGAACTTGGAACCTCTTGGCAATGAGGACTTGGACCTCCATGGTCAATGAGAATCTAGTCCTCCATGGTCATTGAGAACTTGGAACCTCTTGGCAATGAGGACTTGGACCTCCATGGTCAATGAGAATCTAGTCCTCCATGGTCATTGAGAACTTGGAACCTCTTGGCAATGAGGACTTGGACCTCCATGGTCAATGAGAATCTAGTCCTCCATGGTCACTGAGAACTTGGAACCCCTTGGCAATGAGGACTTGGACCTCCATGGTCAATGAGAATCTAGTCCTCCATGGTCATTGAGAACTTGGAACCCCTTGGCAATGAGGACTTGGACCTCCATGGTCAATGGGGATCTTGACCTCCATGATCAATGAGGACTTGGACCTCCATGGTCAATGAGAATCTAGTCCTCCATGGTCATTGAGAACTTGGAACCCCTTGGCAATGAAGACTTGGACCTCCATGGTCAATGGGGATCTTGACCTCCATGATCAATGAGGACTTGGACCTCCATAGTCAATGACAATCTAGTCCTCCATGGTCAAGTGGGGACTTAGGCCTCCTCTAACACAACGGAACTGCTAAGGCTAATGCAATCTTTCCTAGATTCTTACCGCTTTCCAATATTTAGCAAGTTGCCCACCATCCGCTGCAGAACCTCTTTGGCTGTTGCCACGCCGTAAAACTCCTCCGTCACGTGGTGCCCAATCAAGTATTCACATTCTTTGACCGTCAGCTGCCGCCCCTTCCCAAAAGCATCGATGTACGTGTAGTCAAATATATTTGTGCTCCTGGCAAAAAGAAAAACGAAACCAAAAGGGAATTCCTTTCTGATCATGCTTCTCCTCCACATCTCTGGCCCCTGGTAGGGGCTCTCCCTAGTTCTCCAGAGAGGAAAGAAGGGGAGAAATACAGCAAGCCCTCAACATTTAGTTCATTTAGTGACTGTTGGAAGTTATGCCGGCTCTGAAAAAAGTGACTTATGACAGTTTTTCATACTTGTGACTGTTGTAGCAGCCCATGGTCACATGATCAAAATTTGGACACTTGGCAACTGGACTACATATAAAGATTCCAAATAGCATCCAAAAGTAAATCAGAATCCAAGGCAAAGTATTGCTCAAAGTTCCAATTTATTAAGAGAGCCATGTTGGCACATCTGGGAAAACCTGAATCTGAAAGCTTCCCGGTTTTCCCTACCCAGTTGAAAGTTCAATATCTTGTCCCCCACACCCACAAGTCCATCCCATGGTCCAATCTCCCACTGCCATGCTGGCACCCAGTTCCAGTAAGGTGGAGAGGTTGAGAGACAAAGGATGACCTTGGCTTTCTAGAAAGAATGTTGTTATGGCTACATCACATCTCACTCCATACAATCCTCCCTCCCATTTTCCCACACTAGAAAAGGCATACTAGAATAATAGAAAGTGTGGCAGGCTAAAGATCCAAAAAAAAAGATGGCTGCAGGCCTGACAATATATTTATGATGGTTGGGGTCATCTCCTTTCGCAACCTTCTGACAAGCAAACTCAATCATCCTCTTTTAACGACCCCATAATCCCTTGCCAGGTGGAGTCTGGTCAACTGAATGAAGCTAGCAGAGTGTTTTCATGGACGGATGCCCTTCCAGTTGCCAATGCGGAATTTTGTTCTGCAGATATATTCTCAGTGTGCCCAGAGAGAGAGAAAGATCTGCCTTTACCTAGGATTGAACTCACAGCCTCCCGATTGTGAGGCGAGAGCTCCCCCTCTAGGCCACCGCACTGCTCCGAGAAGCAAAATCAATGGGGAAGCCAAATTCATTCCACTAACTTAAAAACTGCAGTGATTGATTTAACGACTGCGTCAAGAAAGGTTGTCAAATAAGGCCAACATTAACAACCGCCTCATTTAGCAACAGAAGTTTTGGGCTCAACTGACCACATTAAGACAGAGCTAGTCCTCCCTCACTATTCTGCATGGTTGACCCAAAGCCCATCTCTTTTTTTTTTAGCCCTGCAGGAGGCTGATCTGGAGCTCCCCCTTTTGAAGCTTAAATGGAGGTTTTGCAAAAGGCAAAGGGGTGCCAGGCAAGCCCCCCCCTCCTGCCACAAGGCATGAAATGGTGCCACTGATAAAGAGAACCGATAGGGTTCTGAAAGCATCCTGGGCGGCCTACTGCTCTGACCCCAGGCTACCTTAAAAGCAAGAAGCAGAGTCTGGGTTCCTTTCATTCACAGCCAGCAAGGCTTTAGCAAACAGTCTTTCAGAGGAATATTTATCCACACGCACCTTATCTCATCTGGTGAGCTGCCAGATAACTAGTTACCAAACGCAGGGCAAGGCAAAACTTGGCACTTATCTCTTAGAATCACAGAACTTTCCAGACCGACTGAATGATTTGTTTCCTGCAAAAGCCCCCTCCCCATTCGCTCCTCTTTTGTTTCTTCTGGGAGGGGCCAATCACCTCTAAGGTGTGGCTTTACTCCCAAGTCCACCTTGCTTTCTTAGTTGTCCTTGTCTTCTGGCAGCTCTGCGCATATTGGGAACAGGCTCCAGCTGTTCCTCTGCCTCACTGCTGTATAGCTCCCTCTCTGCCCCCAACGTAGAGCCCACGTCTGCTGCTTTTCTCAGCCCCCAGGACCGGCCCATGTTCCTCCCTAACCTCCTCACTGTCTCGATTCTGCTGTCAGCTCTGCTGGCTGCCAGCGGGCCACAACATCCTCATCAGCCTGTAACATCGACAGAGCTCTTGGGAGGGCTGGATTGATAGCTTTCCGTTCCCACGCCAACCTCTTCTCCCCGAGTTAATGAGACTGTGGACGTTATTCGCGATGATGGATTTTTCTATCACTGAGTAACAGGGTCTTTCTAACTGAGCACCACCATTTTTCTTTCATGGGAGGAAACACATTTATACCCCCCACTTTTTTTTTTAAACGATGACTTCATCGTCTGGCAAGGCTGAACAAGAGAATTGCAACCTGGGATGTTTAAATGTAGCGGTGACTTGAAATACCATATTTTTTGGAGTATAAGATGCAATCCCCCCCCCCCCCCCCAAAGAGGGTGAAAATCTGGGTCGAGCCGAGGTGGCGCAGTGGTTAGGGTGCAGTACTGCAGGCCACTTCAGCTGACTGCTATCTGCAGTTCAGTGGTTCAAATCTCACCGGCTCAAGGTTGACTCAGCCTTCCATCCTTCCAAGGTGGGTGAAATGAGGACCCAGACTGTGGGGGCAATACGCTAACTCTGTAAACTGCTTAGAGAGGGCTGAAAGCCCTATGAAGCGGTATATAAGTCTAACTGCTATTGCTATCTTATACACACTGAATACAGCATTTTTGGCCTACTGAAACCCCGTCCCCTTTGCAAAAACGGAACATGCAGAGGATTTGGGAGGCTTGCAAAGTGCTTCTGGGGGCTGGGGATGGCAAAAATGAGCAAAAAACAGCCCCCTCCAGCCCCCAGGAGCACGCTATAAGTCCCCCAAAGGTCTGCATGCCCTCCCACACTTTTTCTTTTTGCAAAAAACCGAGGTGTGCAGAGATTTTCGGAGGCCTGCAGAGTGCAAAAACTTTTTTTAAAAAATGTACCTCTTCAAAATCATGCTGCATCTTATACTCTGGTGCGTCTTATAGTCCGAAAAATACGGTAAACCTTCCCTCTCGCTCCCTGGGGAGGAACTGCACAGAAGTGGAACAGATGGGGGATGGGGAGAAATGAAGCTTACCCTTCTTTTCCCTGGCACCATCTGAGCAGAAAGTGACTGGGGAAATTGACCGCTTCGAGCTGGACGCCCAACTGCTTGGCAATCGTCAAATACAACACCGACAAGCTGATTGGGATTCCAGTCCTGCGACTCAAAACCTGAAGGAAAGAGAGAAGAATGAGAAGGTCTGCGGAGATCCTCAGTCCTCCAGCTCAGGGTTGTCCCAAAGGTGCTTTTTTCAAGAGGCAACTGGACTTCCTTGTTTTTTCTTTGAAGACATTTCGCTTCTCATCCAAGAAGCTTCTTCAGTTCGTGAAGCGAAATGGCTGGGTGTCTTTGGGCCAATCACCGGGAGATGGTGAGTTCTAGTCTTGCCTTAAGCATGAAAACCGGCTGGGTGACTTTGGGCCAATCACCGGGAGATGGGGAGTTCTAGTCTTGCCTTAAGCATGAAAACCGGCTGGTGTCTTTGGGCTAATCACCAGGAGATGGGGAGTTCTAGTCTTGCCACTGACCAGGAGGCTGGGAGTTCTAGTCCTGCCTTAGCCATGAAAGGTAGCTTCTAATTCTAATACTAGAATTTTTAACTGTATATTTGGAGAGTGTTTTTATTTGTTCTGGTCTCTGGTCTGCAATAAACCGAATTGAATTGAAAACCAGAATGTGGGCTAGAAATACACCCTTGTCTGGTCAAAGGGAACGCCTTACCTGATGGATGTATGAATTCTGACAATTGTAATAATCCACCTCGTTCCCTCGGTACTTCAACTGCTCGTAGAGGACGCAGTTCATGGCATCCAGAACCTGCCTCTGAAGCTCCACCTGAGAGACGATCAAGACCTCGCCTTAAAAAAGAAAAAAGAAGCCAGAGGCAACAAAAATAAGAGAAAGGAAATGTTCTTATTCATTTGTACCTCATCTTTCTTCCATTAGCGTTGTCACCCCCTCCACCCAGTTTTCTCAGCAAGGCCAGTCGGGCTGATAAGTGGAGGGCGAGTCCCCAAAGGGACTTTGTAAACGAAATGGGCAGCATAAAAATTTAATAAAGAAATTAAAATAAAGGCATGAGAGTTTCCACCACATCATCTTGTTCGGTTTATTTGTTTAAACTAGCAAAGGAAATCGTTAGTTCGATAGTTTACTTCTCCCTTTGGAGTACGTTACCTTTCCTGTTTTTCCACAAAGCTACCAGAGGACAGAGACATTATATAACACTTAGCAACAGACTTACAGATTTTTCAGACTATAAGAGGCACCGGAGTATAAGACGCACCAAGATTGTGAAGAAGTACATTTTAAAAAAAGAAGGTTTTTGCACTCTGCAAGCCTCCCAAACCCTCTGCAGGCCTTGTTTTTTTGTGAAAGACGGGACATGCAGAGATTTTGAGAGGCCTGCAAAGTGCTCCTGGGGGGCTGGGGGCACAAACTGGCCCGTTTTTCACGAAAACAGGCCCAGGTTTTTTTCTCCCAAAAAACAGGGCATGCATAGACTTTGGGAGGCTTGTAGAGTGCTCCTGGGGGCAAAAAACAGCCCCAACCCCCAGGAGCACTTTGCAGGTCTCCCAAAGCCTATGCATGCCCTGTTTTTTTGCAAAAAAACGGGGCCATTTTTGTGAAGGGAGCAGGGTTTCGGGAGGCCAAACATGGTGTATAAGATGCACTCAGATTTTCACCCTTTTGGGGGGGGGGGGAGAGGTGCATCTTATACTGTGAAAAATACGGTATACCCGCTTCACACTGCTTTACAGCCCTCTCTAAGTGCTTTACAGAGTCAGCCTCTTGCCCTCAACAATTTGGTCCTCATTTTACCAACCGCGGAAGGATGGAAAGCTGAGTCAACCTATGCTCTTCAGGTATAGCTGAATCACAACCCCCAGCACGCTCTATTGCTGGATCTCATGCGGCTGGAAAAATGCCATGCAGTTAATATTTGTATTTCTCCAACTTCAGCAACTTTCAGGTGCGTGGATTTCAAATCCCAGAATGCTCAGCATTGACCATACTGGATGGTGGGGGGACTCTTGGGAATTAATTATCCACCCACGCCAAGTTGATCTCGAGAATCCAAGTTACTCATTCATGGGTTAAATTTATCAATGAGTGAGGCCCAAAACTGTCAGTGTATAAGAATTTATGAACGGGAATAGCCATTAACAGCAAGTCAGCCAATGGGAACTGTTTGGTGACTGAGGCACAGGATTTGTTTGTGAGCCATGTGAGACGGCTCAGAGCCTGGGCGTGGCTTAGCTTAAGTGCTCTGTGTATATAAGAGTAGGTTTGCCTTTGCCTGGTTCTTCTGGCTTCTTCCCTGCTGCTACTTCTCTCTAACACGCTGTAAGAGCTGCAGGGGTATTGTATACATGCATCATGTTTTATATTATTGTATATGAAGAAGCTTCTTCTATATAATGAATCTGGCTGAATTATTTGCTTGTGTACTGGCTGGATCGCTACAGACGGCGACAAAAAAATTTGCCACGGTTGGGTGGGCTTCACAGCAGGTCTACCGCAGAAAAAGCTGAGCCAAGAGAACTGTGCTTAAGGCCATACCTGCTTTTCGGTCTACAGTGGGATGCCTGGGGTTTTTGGATTTGAGGAATTTGCACACTTTAGCAGCAATGTCATCGATCTGAACTTGGATACACTTCAGGGAGATGTCCGATAAAGGGTTGCAGTATTGGTCAACCAGCACGGCCCCTGGGAAAAGACAAGAGAGGTGGGTTTGGGAGGGCAGACAGCAACAGCACTTGGGTCCTCATTTTACCAACCTCAGAAGGACGGAAGGCTGAGTCAATTTTCCATCAGCCTCTTGCCCCCAACAATCTAGGAAGGAAGGAAGGAAGGAAGGAAGGAAGGAAGGAAGGAAGGAAGGAAAGAAGGAAGGAATAGCAATAGCCATTAGACTTGTATATCACGTCACAGTGCTTTACAGCCCCCTTTAAGTGGTTTACATAGTCAGCCTCTTGCCCCCAACAATCTGGGAAGGAAGGAAGGAAGGAAGGAAGGAAGGAAGGAAGGAAGGAAGGAAGGAAGGAAGGCAAGCAATAGCAATAGTGCTTAGACTTATATACGGCTTCACAGTGTTTTATGGCCGTCTCTAAGCGGTTTACAGAGTCAGTCTATTGCCCCCAACATTTCTCAGTGAAAGATTTGTCCTTTTCACTGCTCTTCTTTGGGGTTTCTTTCCTCTTCAGTTTCAGAGTCATTCTATACTAATCTCCCATTCCTTTGAACAACCCTCCTCTCTTATTTTGTTACAATTCTTCAAATGTTACCTTGCTTCCTAAAAATGTGCCTTACAAACATTACACTGTGTCCCCATCAAGCTTTCTGGGACATTAAAGGAAAAGGTAAAGGTTCCCCTCGGACATATGTGCTAGTCGTTCCTGACTCTAGGGGGCATTGCCCAACTCCGTTTCAAAGCCGAAGAGCCAGCGCTGTCCGAAGATGTCTCCGTGGTCATGTGGCTGCCATGACTAAATGCTGAAGGAACACGAAACGCTGTTCCCTTCCCACCAAAGGTGGTCCCTATATTTCTACTTGCATTTTTACATGTTTTCGAACTGCTAGGTTGGCAGAAGCTGAGATAAGTAATGGGAGCTCACTCCGTTACGCGGCGCTAGGGATTCGAACCGCCAACTGCCGACCTTTCTGATCAACAGGCTCAAGTGTCTGAGCCACCGCATCCCACTCTCTGGGACATTACCAACCTTCTAAAAAGGATTGCTCATCGGCTGAGTACTCAAGATAAGTCTTCAGTTTCTTTAAAATGTTCTGTTGCCGCAGGAAGTAAAGGATTTTCTTTGCATAGTACTTCCAGGTCAGCCCTTTCCTGCAGAGTGAAGGAAACCACCTTGGTGAGCAAGATGGAAAGCATAGAGGTTTGATAATTCTATCTATCTTATCTATCTATCTATCTTATCTATCTTATCTATCTATCTAATCTATCTATCTATCTATCTATCTATCTATCCATCCATCCATCCATCCATCCATCCATCCATCCATCCATCCATCTATCTATAACACCCAGAAGAGTGGAAAACAAGCTACGATTGTAAAGAGGAATTGTGGACAAATGTTTAAAAGTGATTTTAGACATCCCAGAGAGAAAAGCAGGTCTTTTAAAATTAAAATATTAGCATTATTTTTTGTTTGTTTGTTTATAAAGGAAATTTCATCCTTGGATCATGATGTCAACTTATGTTAGGAAACTTACAGAAAGTAGCAATAGCAATAAGACTTATATACCATTTCACAGTGCTTCACAGCTCTCTTTATGTGGTTCACAGCCCTCAACAACCCGGGTCCTTGTTTTATCAACCTCGGAAAGATGGAAGGCTGAGTCAACCTTGAGCAGGTCATGATTGAACTGCTGGCAGTGGGCAGAGTTAGCCTGCAATGCTGCATTCTACATATCAGAAACATTTTCACAAATATATATATGAAAAGTTTCTGTATATATGTGTGTGTGTGTGTGTGTGTGTGTGTGTGTGTGTGTGTGTGTGTATGTATGTATGTATGTGTATATATATGACTTGAAAGTGGTTAGATCCCATCCAGCTTGTGACCCCTTGAGTTATCTTTTCAGAGGTATATTCTTACCAGATTCCTCAATGCCTTCAACAATGGCAGAGCTTGTAACGTACTGGGACAATTCTTAAAAATTCAAGGAGACGTTCAGATATTGCTGCATCTGCCTCGTAAATAGCCCTTGTTAAACTGGGCAGCCCAATCAAACATCAGCACAGGAATTCTTTTACGACATTTTATATGGGGCCATAAACTGCTTCATGGCCGTTTGCGTGTCATAAAATTTGCCAAACGAGAGTCCAGCATTTTGGATGTCAACCCATTTGAGGTACCTCAGTTCAAAACTGGATGCATCGTTTCGCACAGTTAAAGGTTACGAGAACGAGAGTTTTCAGTGGTATACAGAGGAATCCTTAATTCTTGTAAGATGTAACATGCTTTTTCAGCTGAATCTACCTCAAAGATTCGTCAGCAAGATGGGTAGGCTGGTTTTGAGCTCCTTGGGGAACAGGTAGGACACAAGTGTAATTTAAAAATAAAAGGTAAAGTCGATGTGTATGCTACGCACCCTGAAGAAACCGCCAAATATTCTTTCCTAGAGTTTTAGACTCAGCCTCACCTGCCTCCGGTATTAAGAATGGACATCAGCTCATCTTCAAAGAAATGGCTGGGGCAATCAAGAGTCTCAATATCAGTGAAGCCATCACAGGGCACCTAAATAGGAAAAACAGGGACATTAGTCGCTGCTAAAGCAGCTCTCTATAACAACCTCAAGAAGAATCAGACATTGGAGGTTTATTGAAATTGGGAATGAATGCCAGTAGGTGGTTGCGTCTTTAAATACAAATGATTTCAGATAAAAGCACGTTTAAATAATTAAGTTTAAGTTTTATTTTATTTATATGCCGCCCTATTCCCTAAAAGGGACTCAGGGCAGCGAACAACTTAAACGGGAAGGGGAAACATACAAGTACAAAATAAACATATTAAAATGACCAACAACCACACCTGTCGAGAGGGGAGGGGAGCTCATCAACCCCAGGCCTGCCAACACAGCCAGGTTTTTACGGCTTTTCGGAAAGCAGGGAGAGAGGTGAGGGTCCGAATCTCCACGGGGAGTTCGTTCCAAAGGGCTGAAGCTGCAACAGAGAAGGCCCTCCCCCGGGTCGTAGCCAGATGGCATTGGCTGGTGGATGGAACCCAGAGGAGGCCGGCCCTGTGCGATCTAATGGGTCTTTGGGAGGTAATTGGCAGCAGGCGGTCTCTACAATAATTGTAGTTAAATGAGAATTGTGGTACATGGATAGTAAAATACATAAAGATTTTTATTTAAAACGTCAATTCAATATGAATGAAGTATATGTAATGATTGTGGAAGAAATGCACGAAATGTATTTGTAACCAATCAACCCGCTTTCTACAAGATGTAATGAAGGATGATTCTTTTTTTGTCTTTTTTGTTTAATTAAAAGAACAAAAAAACTTTTCAAAGAAAAAAGAAGAATCAGACACAATTTCATCTGTCGCTGTTCGATTGGTTCGCTGTTATTAAAATAAATGGGACCACCTGTTGAACAAGATGTCCTTATAAGCTGCCTTGAGTTGCCATGTGCTAGTGGACAGCAACATAAAATGTCTAGATAAAGAAATGAAACCACTTTAGCAGATTTGACTTCTCCAAGCCCCAACGAAACCTTTTGAGAGTTTGAAGCAAAGCTGCTTAAATTATTGGGGGTGGGCGGGCAGAGTTTCCATGTTTGGGGGCTCCAAACCGAGAATGAAAACATCTTTTCTTTGATTCATGAGGCATATGCCTATTTTTTAAAAAAATTACAGGTAGTCCTCAACTTACAAACACAATTGAACCCAGAATTATGGTTGTAAGTTGTTGTGGTCATTAAGCAAGGTGTCCACACAATTCTGGCTCTCCTCATTTTGGTCATTATGTGGAGCATAGGGTTCCTCGGGGGATGGAAGAGGCCCTTGGCTGCTGAACAAATGGTCATAAGTTGAGGACTACTTGCATTCTCAACATTATTCTTAGATTTGATATCCAGGAGGAGCTCCAGGTAACAATCTCCATTTTATCCCCAGGTGTAAGATCTGTGGGAACGACCTTCGAAAGATGAAGAGGGAGAGCCACTGCTTAGGCTAGAGTTTTTCAATCTTGGCAACTTTAAGATGGGTGGACTTTGTCAAAATATTCATGAACTGGCAGAGACATGGTAACAGGTCAGCCAATGGGGCTTCTTTGGAAAACAGAAACTTAAGCAAAAGCTCTGGCCGTGGATTAGCTCTGTGCTCAGCTCTGAAACGCAATTAATCTAGTAGTCTGAACTGAAACAACCTCTCCTGTCTACTACATTGGACGAATCTGCTGTTGGTATTTAATTCATGTGCTGTCATGTGCTGTTATGTATATAAAGAGGTTGAGGAATCCTGCTGAATCGGTCATCTGGGTGTGCTTTCCGGATGCGATTTCTACTGCAAACTCGGACAGACTTCAACTCGCAGAATTCCTCAGCCAGTTTGCTGTACAAACAGATTAACGACAATACATTTGATTTCATTCGCGAGATCCAACCAGAAAAATCTTACGTGCTCTGAAAAGAACCTTTTGGAAAACGAGGCGACGACCGTTTGGGCTTTCAATCCTGCTTTATGCCGCTCTTTGTATTGCTCCAGCCAATTCACACCGTCTGCCTGATTGTAGTATTTCATTAAAGAAGGCCACCTGCGTCAGAGGAAGACAAACGGCACGGAAATTCATCTCCGGTCAACACACACGGTAGTTAAAAATCTAAACAAAATGATAAACCTTTGGCCGGACAGAAGCAAGGTTGTCCTTTGTGAGCAGATTACAGGGGAGAGGGGAGGAGTTTAACCATTTATCTTAGATTTGCTGTAGAGACTTTTTTTAAAAAAACAAAAACAAGTTTAAGTAGTTACCCATCTACCAAAAGTAATGGTAGAGCAGTGTTTCTTAACCATAGGAGCTTTATGCTGTGGCCCACCAGTGGAGCTGGCAGCAGAGTCGGACAGCGAGGAGATTGGGGAGGAACATGGGCCAGTCCCCGAGTCTGGGGAAGGCTCTGAGGAGGGCTCTGTGTCAGAGACAGAGGCAAGGCGGAGGCAGTCTGGCAGTGAACAGGTGCCTACAGAGCTAGACAGCAGTGAGGCAGAGGAACAGCTGGAGCCTGTTCCCAGTGTGCGCATGCGCAGAGCTGCCAGAAGAACAGTTAAGAAATCAGGGTAGATTTGGGAGTAAAGTCACAGGTAGAAGGTGATTGGCCCCTCGCACAGGAAGCAAAAGAGGAGCGAAAGGGGAGGGGGCTTTTGCAGAAAACAATTTGTTCACTCATTTCAGGAGTGTGAAGATCTGTCCGTGAATCTCAGAGACTCTGTGCCCAGCCTTTCCTTGCACAGCCCCTCATTTGGGAAAATATTGACATGGCAGCTTTCCAAGATAGAGGTGGTCAGTGGTCATAATTACCTTTGAAAGACTGTTTGCCAGGCCTTGCTGAGTGTGAATGAGAGGAATTCATATTCGTTTAATAAAAGGGTTTTTGTCGGGACCAGAAATCTGCTTCATGCTTTTTGGGGAAGCCTCGGTCAGAACACTTTAAGATGCATGGACTTCAATTCCTAGAATTCTGGGGGTTGAAGTCCACCCATCTTAAAGTTGCCAAGATTGAGAAACACTGCAATAGAGGGTCCATTGACTTTGGGTGAGCAGGAAGGGGTGGGGGAGAGATGGGGAAATTGTTCAGTTGGCTGCTGAGCCTGAACAAATGGCTTAGTATGGAAACAATCGTCTTCCCTTCAGCTCCGCAGAGCTGTTATTTTGGGAATCCCAATCCAGTAACAGCCTCACCATGTCCTCCTCAATGACAGAACCTTCTAATTACATAAAATAAACAGCTTAATGATATTATTCGGGTGCAGCCAGTGATGCCTCCTTCCTTTCCCATCCACTAGGGAAGCTGTTCATTCAAAAGTGCCCCGGTGCTTGAAAACCACTGCAAGGGCTAAGTCAAAGGGGGAAAAGAGCCATATACGTGTGTGACTAAATATCAAATTTATTTGCCATACTCTGTGAACGTTTATTTATTTATTTATTTATTAATTAGACATATACCGCTTCATAGGGCTTTCAGCCCTCTCTAAGCGGTTTACAGATTTTTTTAGCAAATTGAGTCAGCGAACTGCCCCCACAGTCTGGGTCCTCATTTCACCCACCTCGGAAGGATGGAAGGCTGAGTCGACCTTGAGCCGGTGAGATTTGAACTGCTGAACTGCAGATCACAGTCAGCTGAAGTGGCCTGCAGTACTGCACCCTAACCACTGCGCCACCTCGGCTCTAAAAGAATGTTCTAAAAGAAGTCATTGGATTAAGATCATCCATTACACCAAATTCTGTTTAATTTATTTATAACTGAGGTCCATGGAGCCACGATTCTCGGGATGGCCACGCAAACATTTTATTTATTAATAAAAGGATGCACCTCAAATAAACCCAGTCAGAGCTGAGGAAGTTTCTTGGATGAGAAGCGAAACGTCTTCTAGGGAAAAAGAACAAAGGAAGCCCAGTTGCCTCTTGAAAAAAAAACAAAAAACGGTTCCACCACAAAACCGCGTTCGACTAAAGGGCGCTCGACGAAACCGCGTAGCTGACGTCATCACAGCGTGACAACAGCACGGAGAAAAAAGTACGCTGTAAACCCTAAACCTAAAATTAACACCTAAACCTAAACCTAACCCCCCTAAACCTAATCCTAAACCTAACCCTGAACCTAACCCTTAACCTAACGCTAAACCTAATCCTAACCCTAACCCTTAACCTAACCCTAACCCTAACCCTTACATTAACTTGAATCGGCTTGCTTTCAAAGCGCTATTTAAAGTGCCCTTCTTTCTCCGCGCTTGCTGTTGTCGCCCTGTTGATGATGTCAGTGACGCGGTTTAATCAGGCGCGCTTTACTCGAGCGCGGTTTTGTCGTGCCACGAAAAAAAACATCTTTGGGACAACCATGGCCTGGATGGCCAAGAATCTCCACAGATAACACAAATAAACCACATCACACCATCTCTACTGAAGCTTGCAATGATGCCCCACAAATAATGTACTATCGTCACTTCTTGCTTTTTTAGTTTAGGGCTTTTACGGATATCTCTCTCTTCTTTCACTGCTGGAGAGCGAAGGACAACTCCCCAGCATTTGCATTAACACTTGCAGAGTCAATAATGACAAGGGTGTTGGGAAGGGATATATGTAAATTTTCTCTTCCAGGGAAGTTTGCCGGCTGCCTGGCTTGGTACATGTCTTGGCAAGGGAAGACAAGCTTTTTTTTTTTAAATCTTTTTCCTTTTTCCAACTGCCAATTGGCTTGTAAAACTCCGAATGAACAGCTCAAAGGAAGCAGATATCCTGTCTGCACCTGCAAATCAGGCCGAACCGTCGCCGAGTTCAGCAAAGCTAAAACTCGGAGTTTGCTTCCAAGCAGCGTCCGCGATTCACAGAGCGGCTTTAGCCTGCCAGCAGCCAAATTGGACGATCCAAAGATTCGGATCCAACCGTGTGGGCCTGGCGAGAAGAGGGGCCTGCCGTCCAAAAGCAGCCGTTTCTTTGAAGGCGAGACTTCCTGGCAAGCGGAAGAGTTATTGACCTGTTCCTCTGGGCCAGGTTCCATTTGAAGTAATTACATTGGAGGGCTTCTCCCTTGCAAATTCGGTTGGAGGAATTATTCTCTACCCCCACTGCCTTAAAATAAACAGTTGCAATAATAACGCAGCCGTGAGTTGTGGCAGAGTGTCATTTGGCACTTGCTGGCCTTCAGGCCACTAAATTCATCTATCCCTGAAAAGGAACTGCATAAGGCAGAGATGAAAGCAAGCAGATACAGGGGAGAGGGGGGAAAACACACACACACAAACACACAATAGAAGCTTTGGGAACGGCAAAGTCAGTTATTGGAAGCATTCCTCACAAAGGCTGCCTTTTGTCAACTCCAGATAGTAAAATATTTTTTTAAAAAAAGTTTATAAACAAGGACAACCAGATGCCTATTAAAGGGGATGGATAAAAGCATTCTAACTCTGGATTTTTAACTAGGATACGTGTCACTGGTGGCTGGGCAGAAAGAGCTTTTCAAGTCACAGAGAATAGCTAGGTAAATAATCTAGCATGGTTGTATGTATGTATGTATGTATGCATGCATGTATGTATGCATGTAGGGACATGGTGGCTCAGTGGGTAAGAGGCCGAGCTTGTCGATCCGAAAGGTCGGCAGTTTGGCAGTTCGAATCCCTAGCGCCGCTTAACAGAGTGAGCTCCCGTGACTTGTCCCAGCCTCTGCCAACCTAGCAGTTCGAAAGCATGTAAAAATGCAAGTAGAAAAATAGGGACCAACTTTGGTGGGAAGGAAACAGCGTTCCATGCGCCTTCGGCGTTGAATCATGCTGGCCACATGACCACGGAGACGTCTTTGGACAATGCTGGTGGCTCTTCGACTTTGAAAGAGATGAACACTGCTCCCTAGAGTCAGGAACAACTAGCACGCATGTGCGAGGGGAACTTTTACCTCTATGTATGTATGTATGTTTGTTTCATAAGAAGCAAAGGATGGAAACTCACTAAGAAGAGAAGCAACCTAGAATTAAGGAGAAATTTCCTGGCAGTGAGAACAATGAAACAGTGAGAACATCTTGCCTCCAAAAGTTATGGAGTTATATGAAGTTATACTGGAGGTTTTCAAGAGACTGGACAGCTATTTGTCTGAAATGGTATAGGGTTCCCTGCCTGAGCAGGGGGTTGGACTAGAAGACCTCCAAGCTCCCTTCCAACTTCATCATCCTGTTATTCTGTCTTGTTATTCATTCATTCCATTTCTATAGCCAACTCAACAAGTGACTTTGGGCGGTTTACACTTCTAAAATTATAAAACAATCAAAAAGAGACATTAAAACAGTAAAAACATCCACAAACAGCAGCCGTGATGATTAATCAACTAGGTGCAGCCAAATCACACAATCGGAGCTCCAGGCCTGAGTACATAGCCAAGTTTTTAAAGCCTCGAAAAAGGCCAACAGGATTGAATCATTCTAATCTCTGAAGAACTAAAAAAAAATGAAGCACGCAAAAGATATTTTAAAAGTGGCTTGGGGAAGGCAAGTGGCATCCACAGGCGGTCCTCGACTTACAACCGCAATGGAGCTCACAATTTCTGTTGTTAAGTGAGACGCTTGTTGAGCCTTGCCCCATTTAATGATCTCCCTTGCCACCGTTTTTAAGTGAATCACTGCAGTAAGCCGGTTGTTAAGTTGAATCTGGTTTCTCCGTTGACTTTGCTTGCCAGAAGGTCACAAATGGGGATCACACAACCCCGGGACACTACACAAGCGTCTGAATTGGGATCACATGACCCTGGGGATGCTGCAAAGGTTGTAAGTGTGAAAACGAGCTCCCCGTGGAGATTCGGACCCTCTCCACCCTTCAGGCCTTCCGGACGGCCGTGAAGACCTGGCTGTCCCAGCAAGCCTGGGGTTGAGTCCCCCCCCCACTCAAATTTGCTGTGTCTGTTGTGCTTTTAAACTGTTTGTATTGTCTGTTTGTCTTTGTCTCACTTTTGTAATTTCCCCTCCCTTGGCTTTGTTCAGCCGCCCTGAGTCCCTTCGGGGAATAGGGCGGCCTACAAATTGAATAAAATCCAAAATCCAAATCCAAATATGGTCATGTCACTTTTTAGAACAGAGTACGGTAGAATTCGTTCTTGGCCAGGTGGTGCAGTGGTTAAATGCAGCACTGCAGGCTACTTCAGCTGACTGCAGTTCTGCAGTTCGGCTGTTCAAATCTCACCGGCTCAGGGTTGACTCAGCCTTCCATCCTTCCGAGGTGGGTAAAATGAGGTCCCGGATTGTTGTTGGGGGCAATATGCTGACTCTGTAAACCGCTTAGAGAGGGCTGAAAGCCCTATGAAGCGGTGTATAAGTCTTAACTGCTATTGATTGGACACACAAGGAAATTTGTCTTTGGTGCAGATGCTCTCAAGTGTACATAAAAAGACAAGATACTTTTTTCAGTGCTGTTGGAACTTTGATCAGTCACTAAATGAAATGTTGTAAGTCGAGGATTGTCTCTGTGAGTGTGTGTGTGTTCCAAAGCCCAAGTTTCCCCATTGAATGCAGCCCAACAACCGCAACCACAAAATGCCTATCACAGCAGGAAAGAGCGAAGGGAAGGCCATGCTTCTCCCATCATTTAGGTTTAGGAACAGAATTTGACTTGATAGATCCTCAAGTTATGACTATTTGTTCAGGTCCCTCCTCCTTGCCCTCTGCCCATGCCCAGAGGCATCCCTTCGCAACCTAGCTGTGTGCTGCGAAACTGGGAAATCCCTTTGGCTTGGGGCATCACCTTCCTCTCTGCACATGACCAGAAGCACCCCGTTTCCCAACCTGACACCCCGATGCATCGCAAGCTGCAAATCCAATGAGGTTCTATCAGTCCTCCTTGCCCCCAAGCCCTCTGCCCATGCTCAGAAGCCTCATTGCTCTGTTCCTGGCCGTGCCCAAAAGCATCTCTTACCAATCTCTCTCCAGTCCTGGTGCACCACGAGCTGCAAAACCAGGCAGCTTTGCTGGGTCTTGGGAAGTCTTCCTCCTCCTCCTTGCCCCACCTGTCCTTTACACATGCTCAGAGGCCCTGGGGCACCCATGGTGCAAAACTTGGAAGCTCCTCCTGGTTGGGAGGAACCCCTCCCCTACCCCTGCACTCTACAAGTGCTCAGACACCTTGGTTAACCAGGATGCAAAGCACTGGAAGTTCCTCCTGTTTGGGAGTATACCATTCTCTACCCCTGCACTCTGCACATGCCCAGACACCCTGGTGCCCAACACTGGAAGTTCCTCTTCGTTGGGAGTATCCTGTCCTCTACACCCTGCACACGCCCAAACACCCTGGTGCACCCATGTCCGAAACCTGGACACTCCTCTTGGCTGGGAGAACCCTGTCTTCTATGCCTGCACTCTGCACATGCCCAGACACCTTGATGCACCTGTTGTAAAAAACAAACAAACCTGGGCACTCTTCCTGTACCTCTGCACTCTGCACATGCCCAGACACATTGATACACCTGTGGTGAAAAACCTGGACTCTCCTCCTCTACCCTTGCACTCTGCACATGCCCGGACACCCTGGTGCAAAATCTGGAAGCTCCTCCTGGTTGGGAGTAACCCCTCCCCTACCCCTGCACTCTGCATATGCCTAGAGTCCCTGGTGAACCAGGGTGCAAAACACTGTAAGTCCCTTCTGGTTAGGACTAACCCGCTTCTATCTCTGCACTCTGCACATGCCCAGACACCCTGATGCACTCATGTGTGAAACCTGGACACTCCTGGCTGGGAGTTCCCAGTCTTCTATTCCTGCACTTTGCACATGCCCAGACACTCTGGTGCAAAACCTGGAAGCTCCTCCTGGTTGGGAGTTCCCAGTCTTCTATCCCTGCACTCTGCACATGCCCAGACACCTTCATACACCTGTGGTTAAAAAAA
Organism: Thamnophis elegans; assembly: GCF_009769535.1. Taxonomy (NCBI): domain Eukaryota; kingdom Metazoa; phylum Chordata; class Lepidosauria; order Squamata; family Natricidae; genus Thamnophis; species Thamnophis elegans. The sequence goes on from NC_045553.1 coordinate 6,417,894, forward strand.
AACAAACCCTCGACACACCTCCTGTATCCCTGCACTCTGTACATGCCCAGACACCCTGATGCACCTATGGTGCAAAACCTAGACACTCCTCCTATATCCCTGCCACTTTGCACATGCTCAGACACCCTGATGCACTCATGTGTGAAGCCTGAAAGCTCCTCCTGGTTGGGAGTTCCCAGTCTTCTACCCCTGCACTCTGTACATGCCCAGACACCTTCATACACCTATGGTGCAACACCTGGACACTCCTCCTGTATCCCTGCACTTTGTACATGCCCAGACACCCTAATGCACTCATGTCTGAAACCTGGACATTCCTGGTTGGGAGTTCCCAGTCTTCTATCCCTGCACTCTGTACATGCCCAGACATCTTCATACACCTATGGTGCAAAACCTAGACACTCCTCCTGTATCCCTGCACTTTGCACATGCTCAGACACCCTGATGCACTCATGTGTGAAGCCTGAAAGCTCCTCCTGGTTGGGAGTTCCCAGTCTTCTACCCCTGCACTCTGTACATGCCCAGACACCTTCATACACCTATGGTGCAACACCTGGACACTCCTCCTGTATCCCTGCACTTTGTACATGCCCAGACACCCTAATGCACTCATGTCTGAAACCTGGACATTCCTGGTTGGGAGTTCCCAGTCTTCTATCCCTGCACTCTGTACATGCCCAGACATCTTCATACACCTATGGTGCAAAACCTAGACACTCCTCCTGTATCCCTGCACTTTGTACATGCCCAGACACCCTAATGCACTCATGTCTGAAACCTGGACATTCCTGGTTGGGAGTTCCCAGTCTTCTATCCCTGCACTCTGTACATGCCCAGACATCTTCATACACCTATGGTGCAAAACCTAGACACTCCTCCTGTATCCCTGCACTTTGCACATGCTCAGACACCCTGATGCACTCATGTGTGAAGCCTGAAAGCTCCTCCTGGTTGGGAGTTCCCAGTCTTCTACCCCTGCACTCTGTACATGCCCAGACACCTTCATACACCTATGGTGCAACACCTGGACACTCCTCCTGTATCCCTGCACTTTGTACATGCCCAGACACCCTAATGCACTCATGTCTGAAACCTGGACATTCCTGGTTGGGAGTTCCCAGTCTTCTATCCCTGCACTCTGTACATGCCCAGACATCTTCATACACCTATGGTGCAAAACCTAGACACTCCTCCTGTATCCCTGCACTCTGCACATGCTCAGACACCCTGATGCACTCATGTGTGAAGCCTGAAAGCTCCTCCTGGTTGGGAGTTCCCAGTCTTCTACCCCTGCACTCTGCACATGCCCAGACACCTTCATGCACCTGTGGTGCAACACCTAGACACTCCTCCTGTATCCCTGCACTCTGCACATGCTCAGACACCCTGATGCACTCATGTGTGAAGCCTGAAAGCTCCTCCTGGTTGGGAGTTCCCAGTCTTCTACCCCTGCACTCTGCACATGCCCAGACACCTTCATGCACCTGTGGTGCAACACCTAGACACTCCTCCTGTATCCCTGCACTCTGCACATGCTCAGACACCCTGATGCACTCATGTGTGAAGCCTGAAAGCTCCTCCTGGTTGGGAGTTCCCAGTCTTCTACCCCTGCACTCTGCACATGCCCAGGCACCTTCATGCACCTGTGGTGCAACACCTAGACACTCCTCCTGTATCCCTGCACTCTGCACATGCTCAGACACCCTAATGCACTCATGTCTGAAACCTGGACATTCCTGGTTGGGAGTTCCCAGTCTTCTATCCCTGCACTCTGTACATGCCCAGACATCTTCATACACCTATGGTGCAAAACCTAGACACTCCTCCTGTATCCCTGCACTCTGCACATGCTCAGACACCCTGATGCACTCATGTGTGAAGCCTGAAAGCTCCTCCTGGTTGGGAGTTCCCAGTCTTCTATCCCTGCACTCTGCACATGCCCAGGCACCTTCATGCACCTGTGGTGCAAAACCTAGACACTCCTCCTGTATCCCTGCACTCTGCACATGCTCAGACACCCTGATGCACTCATGTGTGAAGCCTGAAAGCTCCTCCTGGTTGGGAGTTCCCAGTCTTCTACCCCTGCACTCTGCACATGCCCAGGCACCTTCATGCACCTGTGGTGCAAAACCTAGACACTCCTCCTGTATCCCTGCACTCTGCACATGCTCAGACACCCTGATGCACTCATGTGTGAAGCCTGAAAGCTCCTCCTGGTTGGGAGTTCCCAGTCTTCTACCCCTGCACTCTGCACATGCCCAGACACCCTGCCGCACCCGTGATGCAAAACCCGGACAATTCCGTCCTGCCTTCTCTCCCCCGCGCCCAGAGGCGCCCTCGCCCAGCCCGCCGCCACCCACCTGCGCCGCAGCTGCTCCCGCCAGACCTTCCCGCGGGGCTGGCAGGCGTCCCTCAGGTGGCGGCAGGAACAGGACAGGCGGCCCAGGTCGGCGGCGCCCAGCGAGCCGCAGCACAGGATGAGCTCCAGCAGCTCGCCCGGCAGCTCCGTCAGGCCGAGCGGGGCCGGGGCCGGGGCCGACGCGGGGCCCGCCCGCTGCTCCTCGGCCTCTTCGGCCGCCTCCTCACAGGCCTCCCGCTCGGCCGCCGCCATCTCTCGCGCCGCTGCCCTGAAGAGGCCGAGTGGAGGCCTGCGCATGCGCGGCGGGAGGGTTTCTCCCGCTCCCTCCCTCGGGGGGGCGTTTCCAAAGAGGCAGGGAGGCTTTCCTATGGATTTCACAATAGAGTTGGAAGGGACCTTGGAGGTCATCTAGTCCAACCCCCCGCCCAAGCAGGAGACCCTACACCCTTTCAGACACATGGCAGTCCAGCCTCTTCTTGAAATCCCCCAGTGATGAAGCCCCCATAACTTCCAAAATCAACTTCTGTTCCATGGGTTGATTGCTTTCGCTGTCAGAAAATTTCTCCTTATTTCTAGGTTGAATTTCTCCCCTTGGTCAGTTTCCATCCATTGTTCCTTCTCTGGCCTTCGGGTCCTTTGGAAAATAGCTTGACCCCCTCCTCTCTGTGACAGCCCCTCAAATATTGGAAGACTGCTATCCTGCCTCCCCATGTCCTTCTCTTCACTAGACTAGCCATGCCCAAGTTCCTGCAAGCATTCATCATGTTTTAGTCTTTAGGCTTTTGATCATCTTAGATAGATTCAAATTAACAGAGTTGGAAGGGACCTTGGAGGTCATCTAGACCAAACCCCTGCCTAAGCAGGAGACCCTACACCCTTTCAGGCACATGGCAGTCCAGTCTCTTCTTCAAAGCTTCCAGTGATGAAGCTCCCACAACTTCTGAAGGCAACTTCTGTTCCATGGGTTGATTGTTCTCACTGGCAGGACATTTTTTTCTTAATTTCTGTCCTTCATTAGTTTCCCTTCCATTGCTTCTTCTCCTGCCTTCAGGTGATTTGGAAAATAGCTTGACCCCCTCCTCTCTGTGGCAGCCCACCAGATATTGGAAGACTGCTATCATGTCTCCCCTGGTCCTTCTCTTCCCTAGACTAGCCATGCCCGGTTCCTGCAACCATCCATCGTATGTTTTAGCCTCCAGTCCCCTCATCATCCTGGTTGCTCTTCTCTGCTCTCTTTCTAGAGTCTCCACATCTTTTTTATAGTGTGGTGACCAAAACTGGATGCAGGATTCCAGGTATGGCCTTACCAAGGCTTTATAGAGTGGCATTAGTACCCCTCTTGATCTTGATTGTAACCCTTCGTGAATGCTGTTTCGGATTGCTTTTTTGACTGCCGCCGCACACTGCTGGCTTATATTTATATATTTGGGTGTCCACTAAGACTCCAAGATCTCTCTCACAGACTTTAATTGATCCTTATTTCATTTGCATCGGTGTTTCTCAATCTCTTGACTCCTTTGAGCCCTCTGGCTGGACTCCAACTCCCAGAATGCCCTGAGCTGGCTGGGCAGGGGTGTTCTGGGAGTTGAAGTCCACCCATCTTAAAAGATGCAAAGTGAACTGAGTGTCAGGTGCGAGAAGTCATGAACCAGGATAGAACCCAAAGGTGCTTTTTCACACACACACACCCACCCCAAGAAGCAATTGGACTTCCTTGTTTTTCTTTGAAGACTTTTCGCTTCTCATCCAAGAAGCTTCTTCGGCTCTGATGGGATGGTGACTTCCTTTCAGCAGTTCCAAGAAGACTTCATACCTTATTTGTACTACTCAGGTGACCCAAAGGACATAGACTCAAGTTACCTTAATGTATTCTGACCAAGGCTTCCCGAGAGCAGGAAGCAAACTCCTTGTCCCGACAAAAGCCCCTTTTATTAATTGACTGCGAATTCTGCTCATTCACATCCAGCAAAGTCTTTCAAAGGAGGATTTACAGTCACAGACCTTATCTGGCTTGGAGAGGTGCCAGGCTGATCTCTGCAGAACTTGGCAAGGAGTCTTGGAGAGTCACGAACCAATGAAGCGGACTAATGGTCTCCTGCAAACTCCACTCCCCTTTCGCTCCTCTTTTATTTCCTCTGGGAGGGGCCATTCATCGTCCACCTGTGGCCTTACTCCCAAGTCGGTCCCTGTTCTTTAGCACTTCCCTTCATCTGGCAGCTCTGTGCATGCGCACACTGGGAACAGGCTCCTGCTGTTCTTCTGCCTCACTGATGTCTGACTCTGAAGGCAGCTGATAAATGGCAGACAGCTCTGGCCCCCTCTCTGCCTCCGACACAGAGCCCTCATCCGAGCCTTCCCCAGACTCCAGGACTGGCCCATCTTCCTCCCCAACCTCCTCACTGTCCGAATCTGCTGCCAGCTCTGCTTGCTGCTGGTGGCGGGCCGCAACATAATGATTCTCTAAAAGGATGCAAATGACCAGCTGCCTGCAAGGAGTATAAATCCTTCCATTCCTCATTATTCCGTCAGAGCTGAACAAGCTTCTTGGCTGAGAAGTGAAAAGGGCTCGAATAAAAACCGAGTTGCCTCTTGGGAAAAAAAAACTCCTTTGGGACAACTGTGAGCTGGATGACTGAGAATCTCCATATATATTTAGCCAGAACCAGGATAGAGTTCAAAGGTACTTGCACATTTATTTCATACTACCAATTTTTGCAAGAATCCGAACTACTAATGGGGCAAGGCAAACTGGCATAGAAAACGGTCTGTTCTGTTAAGAACACAGAAGGATTGTAAGAAGAGATTGGACAGCCATTTGTCTGAAATGGTATAGGGTTTCCTGCTTTTGCAGGGGGGTGGGGTGGATTAGAAGATCTCCAAGGGCCCTTCCAACTCTTCTGATGATGCATTTGACCCCCACCCTCGGGTTCAGCCTACACTGACATTGAGAACCACTGATTTATACTGATAACTACCTGACAACTCAGTGTTATTTATTTATAGGGGGAAAACGTCCAGACCGAATATAATTTCTAATGGTGGATTTTCCCTTTTACCAGAAGGAGCCCTTTTGTGAGGGCGTTACCATGCCAACCCCACTGCGCTGTACAGTCAAAGACATTTTAAGGCACAACAGGCTGTATCTTAACTGAACACACATCCCGAGGGTTTTTAAGGGTGTCTTACCCCCGACAGTATTTGTTTCCAGAGAGGAAGTCATCTGTGTACCAAGTTTGGTTGAAATTGCTCCAGGCATTCCAGAGTTATGCTGGTATGTATGTATGTATGTATGTATGTATGTATGTATATATGTATATTTAAATAGATAGACAGACAGACAGACAGACAGACAGACAGACAGATTTATATGCTGCCCAATTCTCAGGGATTCTTAGCGGTCTGCACTAATCCCAAAAGTGGGTTGACATCTTTGTAGTTAGATGTCTGCTCTCCATGATGCGATCCTGATTGATTCGTGGTTAAGCAAGCCCTGGTTTGTCGGTGTGGACCTAAGCCCTAAGGTGAGGTGGGGGAATCCTGGGAGTTGAAGTCTAACCCTCATGAAATGACCACGTTTGAGAAGTGTTAGCTTAGAACGTGAATGTGAAGTAGGGCTTTTCAATGGCCCTGCAATATATCACAGGGAAGTTTTATTCACATTCATAGGTATGTTTCTTGATCCACTGGCTTTGTGGCCAAAACCATAGAATCACCAAAGGTTTCCTTGTTGATGTGCAATCACCTGATCCCTTCAGCATCTCGACTTTTTTTTTTTTTTTTTGATCCATTGTTCATGCTGCAATCTCATCCAGCCCGAGCCAGGGGTGGGATTGAAAAATGTTAGCCAGTTCTCTGCCCCCTTTGCTGGGTGGCCGTGGCGATGGTGGGCATAGCCAACTCAGCCTCCCGCATCATAGCGGTGTGTGTGTGTGTGTGTTTTCACCCTTTCCCCGGAGGCTTTCCTCGAGCCACCGGGAGGGCGAAAATGGCATCCCCCATGCTCTGGAGGCTGGAAATGGGCTCGTTTCCAGACTTCTGGGAGGCCCACTTTTTTGTCTTCCTGCGCGGGCCCTGCCCTTACCTGGAATCCAAAATGGGCTGCGTGGAGATTCCTGATCTCCACAAAACCCCTTTTATTAAATGAATGTGAATTCTTCCCATTCAAAGGCCTGGTAAACAGTCTTTCAAAGGTGACTTTAGGACCACAGACCTTATCTAGCTTGGAAAGCTGCCCTGTAAATTGTTTCCAAATGTGGTGCTGTGCAAGGAAAGACTGAGCACAGACTCGAGGTGTTGGGTTTCAAATTTGTTTTAGAACCTCTTCTGTAGGTGTGGCCTGCTTTGTGGGAGTGGCTTGCCGGCCATGTGGCCGGGTGGGAGTGGCCAACTTGTAAAGTGGTGAAACTTAACAACGCTCTTCCTTAGCAACCAAAATGTTGGCTCAGAAACTCTGGCATTTGAAGCACGCAAGTCTTAAAGCTGTCAAGTTACAAGACCCTTGCACCCCTAACCCTTTAGAAAAAAAAAACCCAGAGGTGTTCAAAGTTGACAGCTTTAAGACTTGTGGACTTCAATTCCCAGAATTCCTCCTCTCGCTCTTCATCTTAATGATGTCCGGACCGGCGGGGGAGGGAGCTGGAACCGGCTCTAAAAGGCACAGTAGATTTGTGGAACCTCTTCTATAGAAGAGGTTAGAACTGGCAGGAACCCACCCCTGGCACAGAGTCTCTGAGATTCATGGACAGATCTTCACACTCCTGAAACGAATGAGCGAACAAATTGTTTCCTGCAAAAGCCCACTCCCCTTTTGCTCCTTTTTTATTTCCTATGGGAGGGGCCGTTCACTGCCTACCTGTGGCTTTAATCCCAAGTTGACCCTGATATACTGAGCTGTTCTTTCTTTTTGGCAACTCTGCGCATGCACACACTGGGAACAGGCTCCAGCTGTTCTTCTGCTTCACTGATGTCTGACTCTGAAGGCAACTGATAACTGTCAGACGGCCTTGGCCCCCTCTCTGCCTCCAACACAGAGCCCTCATCAGAGCCTTCCCCGGACTCCAGGACTGGCCCATGTTCCTCCCCAACCTCCTCGCTGTCCGAATCTGCCGCCAGATCTGCTGGCCGCTGGAGGCCCACAACACAGTGCCTGTATATGATGCTAAATCATGATCAGAGTGCACAAAACCTCCAGGGGCTAGATTTCCTGCCATCCCCCTCTCCAGGCTAAGCCAAATGCATTATTAATATTATTATTATTATTAATAGCCAAATGCCGTATTAAGAGGACCCGTAGACCCACACAGAGGGTGAGTAAACCTCATCCAAATCCCAGCACTGCTAAAACACCACCCTAACGAATGAATCCAGAAGCAGCTTGAAAAACACAAGGGCCGGAGAAGCACGAGGCATGGAATTTATTATTGTTGTTGTTATTGTTATTATTATTATTTTTTAATCGATTGCAATGCGAACAGGCATAAGTATATTTTTTTCCTCTTTTTTTTTTCTTTTGAGTTCCATAAAATCAGATCGAAACTATACATAAAGGTGCATGCTTGTAGAACAGTTGTGGATACCTTGCAAACATGAGCATGAATCGGTCCATGAGAGAGAGAGGGAGAGGGAGAGGGAGAGAGAGCTGCTGAGCACATTATACAAATAGAGGTTTCTGCAGCATCCAGAGCTCGGAGGAGGAAAGGCGTGGAAGGGAGGCCAGCCGCTTGAAGCATTGTTATGATCGAACACAGCTCCTTCCTTCGCTCTCTCCTTCCCAAGATAGGGTTTCCTGGCGTGTAGAGTTGGATTGGGTTGGGGGTGCTTGTTTTCTAAGAGGCTGTGAAATCATATAGGGTCTCCTGCTTGAGCAGGGGGTTGGACTAGAAGACCTCCAAGGGTCCCTTCCAGCGCTCTTATTCTGCTATCCATCACTCGGCCCACCTGCGTTTGGAAATGCGGCTGGGATTTGAACATCTTCAATGGGTGGCAGCCACCAATAAAGTAAAGGCACATCAGGGAGACAAGGCAGAAGAGGACAGGGGATAAAAATTTGACAGGAGAAGGGCACCTCTAAATGTTTCGGCAGGGCTTGTGTTATATGGTTGCCATTTCCAGCCCAAAATTAGGTCTTCCTTCATCCCCAACGTGCCGAAACCAACAGAACAAAAGAGAATCCAGTTTGCCCAGTCCACGGAGCTGTTTTTGCATTAGATCAAGCTGGATTAAACTGCTTTTTTCTCTTCCATCGGGCCCCCTCTGTGCAAACCGATGATCCTGTCGGAAAAGATGCATGGTTTTCACTCCGTGGCGGTAGGCGCAGCCCTCCACCGTGCCCCAGATGAAGCAAGATCCACAAAGAGGCTTCGTGAACACAATGGGCCTTTTAACACGCTGGGGCAGGAAAGTGGTGGGTGGAGCACAGAGAAAACCTTTGCGGTGAAACGCTTCTTCACTTCTGTCGTCTCGTACACGAGGAGAGAAATCGAGAGCCGCATGGAGGGAAATGTAAACATCATTGGGTTCCTTAGTCCCAGTGAGGAGAAAAAGGAGGCCGCAGGCAAAAATGGATGAGGTCCCTTCTAATGTTTTGATTATCTTGTTTCAGGAGCATTTGAGGAACAAAGATTTGCACAACGGACTAAGCTGAATCCAGCCACAGCCATGGATAAAATATATGCGTAGATCAGCACCCCTCCAAACTTTGGGGCACCGGTTCGGTGTGTGTGTGTGGGGTCAATTAATTTTACTACTGGTTCACTCATGTGCGTCGGGCAGGTGGGTGGAGCCTCCCGCCACTGCTAATACTGGTTTGTCCGATCCGCGGAGAACCAGCAGAAATCCACCTCTGGACTGGTTCCATGGAGAGTTTTTTTTCCCCACAGGCTGAAGGGGGTTTTGTGTGCTGCATCCCACGAATGGGACGTTGCTTCTTTGCATGGCTTGGTTTCTTGCATGCTGTGGCCCAGTTCAAGTCCACGGCCCATCCACGGGTTGGGGATCCCTGACGTAGATGATACAGCAAATCGAAGCCGCTCAGTTTGCTGTTATCAGCACAGGGTTGCCCGTAGCTTAGCCACTTTTTCAGGACTACTTGCCACGGCCAATTCACCACAACTCACTACAGGCAGCTCGCCGCATCACAACTTCCCATGGCACAATTCGACATGTGTCAATTGTTTCATTCAGTGGCTGTTATTCCTGGTTATAAGCCCCGTTTCCGTCAAAATTACTGAAGCTCTTGTACTTTCTGGATTGATTTTCTTTATTATTATTTTTGATTATTATTGGCCACGGTTCCGTCCAAATTCATTTAACTTTTACATTTGTTGAATTGTCCTGTGGTGAGTTGTGCCACAGAGAGTTGGCCATGGTGAGTCATCCCATTCCCTTTTCCACAGTTGTCTGTTTTTTTTTTAAAAGCTCTAACTGCAAAATTAAAACTAAAAACAGTGGTAGCCTAAATTGTATCAGAACCACCTGATAGATGGAAAGGGTAAAGATAAAGGTTCCCCTTGCACATAAATGCTAGTTGTTCCCAACTCTAGGGGGCGCTGCTCATCTCCGTTTCAAAGCTGAAGAGCTAGCGCTGTCCAAAGACGACTCCGTGGTCATGTGGCCGGCATGACTCAATGTCGAAGGCGCACGGAACGCTGTTCCCTTCCCACCGAAGGTGGTCCCTATTTTTCTACTTGCATTTTTTACCTGCTTTCGAACTGCTAGGTTGGCAGAAGCTGGGGCAAGTCACGGGAGCTCACTCCGTTACGCGGCGCTAGGGATTCGACCCGCCGAACTTCCAACCTTTCTGATCGACAAGCTCAGCATCTTAGCCGCTGAGCCACCATGTCCCTGAAAAAACTGTGTTACACACAGGGAAATGTAACAGTATGGCTGCTCATACTTACTTAGCTAATTTAGCCACTGAGCCACCGCGTCCCTTGAGATTGATGGGATAGGAGAAGCTATTTCCTTCCCCACTCCTCTCGGACAAGGGGGAATAGGGAGAGGGAAAAAAAAAAAGAAATAAGAAGATGAGAGTTGCAGCTAAAATGGATCCCTTTTCCTAGCCATTCTAGCCTCCCAACTCTTTGGTTGTGAGGGATCCATAACTTCAGAGCACTCTTCCCATCCTGGTCCATGTGATCCAGGGAACAAAGGTTTAAAATTTAATGAACTATGATTGACCTCAGTTAGAGCATAGCTTGACCTTTCAGGCCTGGACAACGGGTCAGCTTAGTGAGTTGTGCAAATGTTAAATTCCTTGGTGGATTAGCTGATCCTCATTGACGGTGTTACTATAATGCTCTTTTCTTGTAGCGCGCTTCTCTCATATATTCTTTTTTTTTCCTGCTCATTTTTTATTTTATTTTTTTCAACCACGGAAAAGACTGATAATCCACAGAGGAGTACAAGTAAGTAAACACACATATAGGGACAGCCTTATGTAAACTCACAATTTACCAGCTCGCACTCCGGACATCCAAGCGATGCGGCTGCTGTAAAAGGCCACACCTAAGCAGTTGTGAGCCTACCTGGGGAAACACTGACATGCTAATAGAGTGCAAGAAATGATCCGGACCTATCACAGTGTGGTGGTTTGAATTTTTCCTCTTCTTTTTTCAGTTTCTCTTCTTTTCTTTTTTCCTTTTGAAATATATATATATTGAAGGCAACAAGCTATATTTCTTCTTTGATGACGAAGGCATGGTACAATCAAAAGTTTAGGAAGGCATGAATGAGGACTGAATTAGAATGCAACGTATTAGGGACTAAGAGGGGTTTTTTCCTAAAACGTAGACGATAGTGCAATGAAATAATAATAATTAAAAAAAGGTCTTGAGTTCACAGAGGCAAAGCTGGCCAATTCATTTTCCAAACAAACCACGGCCTTAAGAATGGAGCGTCATCTCACAGGATGTGCAAATCTAGGACAGATGACTAGGATGGGTTTTCAGACCTCGCATCCAAGGTGGCCAGTTCATTTCCCAACCCAACCCGACCACTACTACAAGTTCAGCATCAGTCCAGCTACTGGATTTACTCCAAGTATTAGTTTGTCCTCCGTTTCCGACATTTGTAGTTTCTCATCAACACGTGTTAAACTTGTTGTAAACTGCTAGGAAATAAAAATTGCACCCTCCAAAAAAATAAAGGGATGGGTTTTGCCATGATCTCTTTCGCTTATCCTAACCCCCCCAGTCTCTACCACCTCTCCCCCCCAATGCAAATTGTGCCCAAATTGTTTTTGGATATTTGACAGGGCTCCAATCTGAAAGCTAGAGAGAAGCGGGGGGGGGGGGGGAGAGGAAAATAAGGGGAGGGACCCATTCCCAACGTTGACAGTGTCTTCAATGGTCTTCCTCATCTCCAACCTCGATTATCCAATTTCAATTGAATGGATGAATCCAGCCATCGGTTTTAGGGGTTGTTTGGTGAAAAAGCTATAAAAGAACTCTCCCTCCCTGCTTTGAAGCTTTCTGCAAGGATTTGGGGGGGGGGGGGGCTCTCTGGCTTGTATTTATGTTTCCACAGAGTGGGCCTTTGGGCCACATCCCTGTTCTCTCTGCTTCTCTAACCCAGGGCTTTCTGTCTATCCAGCACGAAAACAAAAACCATTTCAGGGTTATGGAGTCCACTCATCATTCAGGGCATCTTTCCATCTCTCATAAATCTCTAGAAGGGAAGGCTGGAGTACCACTGCTTCTCGGTCAACGCCTTTACGGCTTGGTAAGTGCTGGGTTTTTGTAAACTTGCAAGGGATGGGAGAAGAGGAGGAAGGAGGAGGAGAAGGAGAGCCCCAAAGAGCACAGCGACATTAAGACAGTTCAAACAGAACACAGCATGCTGTGTGTGAAACAGCGGAGAGGCTGTGCAGGAGCAGAGATACAGAAAAAGCACGGGCCATCTCCCTTTCTCCCCAACCGTTCACCAAAGACGAGGGGACATCACCCCCCCCAAAAGGAAAAATAACATAGAGAAAGCGAGCGGATGATTTTGAAGCCAATCGTGCTGAGTGGACGGGCGGAGATTTTTGGGGAGCAATGCTACCCTTCTGGGTCGGGCATGCCACCAGAAAGCTTGGCCCTCCAAATCCCAAACTTGCAGAGAATGGATCGCTAAAGGAAGGGATTTCATGCAGAGCCTCGGAAACGGCCTTATCCACACCAAGAGGGAGGACGAAAGGCGGTGGCTTTGCTTTTTTTTCGGCGGGGGAAAAAAAAGCCACGGCAAAGTTGTTTTAAAAAGCCATCGCGCTTCAGCAGGGTTGCTCCAGAGAGGAAGGGCGAGAAAAGAAAAAAACGACCACAGGATGGGATGAGGGAGGGGTGGTGGTGGCGGAGGAGAAACGAGAATCAACTCCATCGGTCCGTTCCTTTTATCGCCCATCAGTGCACCATCAGTAGCCGCGCTTCCTTCAGGACACAATAACCGGACGGCACACAGAAGAGCAAAGGTCGTGAACTGCCGTGTCCCTGGAGAAAAGGAGTGGATGCGGAGCAGTCAGTTTACAGGATCCAGCCCCCCTCATAGCCTGGAACCGTGCAGCAGGAGCTGCCGTGATCGGCCTGGCTTGGCATCCCACCTCGGGGCCCCACCGTCCAGATTAGGAACAAAACACCCTGCAAGAAAGCTGGTGGTTAGGACTGGCGTCAGAGTTCCTTCTTGAGAATCAGGTGTAACCATGGCTGGCCCCAAAAATGCTGAGGTGTGCTCAGGGGTGTTTAACCCTTGGAAGTCCCCAGAGCTGTAAGATAGAGGGAGGAGCCCCCCTCCCCTTCCCCAAACAGAGAAGGCAGTGGCAGAACAGGTCTGGAGCAAGCCATCTATTCTTTTGGAACTTTGGCCTGCCGCACTTTCTATTATTCTACTATGCATTTTTCTATTGTGGGGAAATGGGATTGTATGGACTTAGATGCGATGTAGCCATAACAACATTCTTTCTAGAAAGCCAAGGTCATCCTTTGTCTCTGCACCTGACTGGAACTGGATGGGTGGAATTGCCAGCGTGGCAGTGGGAGATTGGACCATGGGATGGACTGGTGGGTGTGGGGGCAAGATCTTGAATTTTCAACTGGGTGGGGAAAACCGGAAAGGTTTCAGATTCGGGTTTTCCCAGCTGTGCCAACATGGCTCTCTTCATAAATTGGAACTTTGAGGAATCCTTTGCCTCGGACTCTGATTTACTTTTGGATGCTGTTTGGAATCCTGATACGTTGGAAGATTCTTCCCTTTTTACCTTCCATTTCATCGCAGGGGTATCGTAAGTCTTAAGTTGATTGCTCAAAGTTTACCCTTGGCACCAAGAGCTTAGCCACATCAGGAGTCTTTCTTAATTTTGCATTTTTGACAAACTGCCTATAAAGAGGATCTGGATCCAGCCAGATTTGTTTGCTGGTTTGTTTATATCCCATAATTCATACATTCACTTTAAATAACCTCTTTTTTCTGGCTCTGAGTTGTAATAGCAGGTTATTATGGCACGGTTTTCATATATATGAAAATATATATCCCATTATTATTATTATTATACAATTGTATCACAGCAGCCAGTTGTTTCGCCGGATTTGGCATTGGTTACTAGTCGGGCCCCACCCAGGGGCCTAGGACGTTGTAACGTATTTTCGTAATATGCATGCAGATCCAAGCAGTGCGGCTTTCTGCATTTGACTGATGGTGATTTTGTCAATTTTTAACTGTTTTAAATGTAATTCCAGTGCTTTTGGAATAGCACCCAGTGTGCCAATTACCACTGGAATTACCACTGCTGGTTTGTGCCATAGTCGTTGAATTTCAATTTTTAATTGAATAATAATAATAATAATAATAATAATAATTATTATTATTATTATTATTATTATTATTATTATTATTCCAGTGGTAATTGGCACACTGGGTGCTATTCCAAAAGCACTGGAATTACATTTAAAAGAGTTAAAAATTGACAAAATAACCATCAGTCAAATGCAAAAAGCCGCACTGCTTGGATCTGCACGCATATTACGAAAATACGTTACGACGTCCTAGGCCCCTGGGTGGGGCCCAACTAGTAACCAATGCCAAATCCGCCAAAACAACTGGCCGCTGTGATACAATTGTATAATAATAATAATGTCACAATCATAGACATCGCAATACCAGGTGATAGCAGGGTCGCCGAGAAGGAACATGAAAAAATCGCAAGATACCAGGACTTAAAAATTGAAATTCAACGACTAGGTGACTTGGGCTGAGAAGGGCAGACGGGCTCAAAGTCACCCAGCTGGGTTTCATAGTTAAGACGGGACTAGAACTCACAGTTGCCTGGAGATTAGTCCAAAGTTACTCGGCTGGGTTTCATGCCTAAGGTGGAACTGGAACTCATCATCTCCTGGTGATTGGTCCAAGATCATTGCTTGACTTTTGTTCCTAAGGTGGAACTAGAACTCACTGCCTCCTGGTGATGGCTCAAAGTCACCCAGCTGGCTTTCATGGCTATGAAGCTAGAACTAGAAGTCACCATCTCCTGGTGATTGGTCCAAGGTCGTCGGCTGACTTTTGTTCCTATGGTGGAACTAGAACTCACTGCCTCCTGGTGATGGCTCAAAGTCACCCAGCTGGCTTTCATGGCTATGAAGCTAGAACTAGAAGTCACCATCTCCTGGTGATTGGTCCAAGGTCGTTGGCTGACTTTTGTTCCTATGGTGGAACTAGAACTCACTGCCGCCTGGTGATGGCTCAAAGTCACCCAGCTGGCTTTCACGGTTATGAAACTAGAACTCACCATCTCCATCTCTTTCTATCCTGGTGCCTTAACTGCTAGACCAGGGGTTGGCAACTTTAAGCACTCAAAGAGCCATTTGGACCTGTTTCCCACAGAAAAGAAAACACCGGGAGTCACAAAACCCTTCCCGTGTCTGACTATTTCCTGAGCGTCCATAGAACTAGCATATGTAGTTGAATTAAACTTTCTGTTTTTCTTCCGAAACATTTCTTTCCTTGGATTTATCCATGGTTGGCCTACTTAGGTTGGCCTAAGAGCTGAGGTGGCGCAGTGGTTAGAGTACAGCACTGCAGGCTACTTCAGCTGACTGTTAGCTGCAGTTCGGCGGTTCAAATCTCACCGGCTCAGGGTTGACTCAGCCTTCCATCCTTCCGAGGTGGGTAAAATGAGGACCCAGATTGTTGGGGGCAATATGCTGACACTGTAAACCGCTTAGAGAGGGCTGAAAGCCCTATGAAGCGGTATATGTCTAACTGTTATTGCTATTGCTACTGGGGTCGAAAAGCTCAATAAATTGAATGCTGGTGGGTGTCACACTTTGGTGGTTGTGACGCATATTTTGAGCAACAGGGAGCCACAGCAGAGGGATGAAAGAGCCACATTGTGGCTCCAGAGCTGTGGGTTGCTGATCCCTCTGCTAGACCAAACTGGCTCAAATATTCTGTCCTGCTAGGAGTGTTCAAACTACAGGTGGGACACAACTGAATTTCTCCACCACAAATCTATGGGCCGAAAAATCCTCAACCAGGAGGACTCTTGGAGAAAGAGATTTTTTCTTCCTTCAGGATCCCAAGGAAGAAATTCCTTCTGGATTTCATCCCTTGAGGTGCAACAGGATGGGGGGGGGGGGGATGGCTGGGAGAAGCCCGGACAATGCAAAAGAGGACTTTCGCACCTGTTCATTGGTCACTTCCTTACAAAATAAGAGCAAGAAGATCATGCTCAAGAAAATACCTCCAAGATTGTCTTTGGAATAATTTCTAAAGCAAAACTCTGTATGTGAGATCTGGCAGGAGAAATGCAGGAGAATTTCTGATTCTCCTTTTAGCCCGCCTAAATTTTTTTATGAAAGTTTGAAAGTTGAGCAGTCTCTCATTTCGCTACTGATCCCTCCAAACTATGAAAGGTGTTCATTTCCCCCCAACACATTTTGAGAACCCAGAAGCCCAGGTGAGAAGGGAACATTTTGCAAAAGCTGGAAAAAGGCGCTCACTCATCTGTGTCTTTTTTGCTTTCCTCGATCTGCGCGATGGACTCTGATCGGAGGCGGTTGGTCACTTCGTATGTGCGTAGAGTGACCCCGAAGATATCTTCATGGTATCGGTTGTCATCCTGCAAAATGATATGTTTGTGGGGAGGGGAGGGGAGAGAGGGAGGGGAGGGGAGAGAGGGAGAGGAGGAGGAAGAGGAAGAGAAAAACAGAAGAAAGAGAGAGAAAAATAGAGAAAAAAGAAATGAGAGAAAGTTAGAAGGAAAGAGAATGAGAAATAGAGAAAAAAAGGAGAGAGAAAAAGGGGGAGAGAGAAAAAGAAAGAGACAGGAGAAGGAGAGTGAGAAAAAGAGAAAAAAGAAAGAGATAGAAGGAAAGAGAATGAGAAATAGAGAAACAAAGGAGAGGGAGAGAAACAGAAGAAAGAGAGTGAGAGTAGGAGAATGAGAGAAAGACGGGTGAGAGAGAGAGAGAAGAGAGAAAGTAAGAGAGAAAAAGAGAAGAGAGGAGAGAGAGAGAGAGAGAGAGATCAGGAAGAGTTTAGTAGCACCTTTTCTAACTGGCAAGTCTTATGAAGGCTAAAGGCAGCATTTTACCAAAGTGGCAAAGTGAAAGTGGCAAACTTTCACTTTCAAGAAGGTAAAAACCGCAAGAACTTTTGGAGTCGGTTTTCACCAGCTTTGTGCCAGTCTGATATATCCCAATGAATTGTTCTTTGAGGAACTTTCCTGGTATGGATTTATTTATTTACTTGGAACCTTGACATGGCGGCTCACCCTCAGTTTGCTAATGAACGCAATGCCTTCCTCGGCTGACAGCTTCCCCTGTTCCCGAACGATGCTTTGGATGGTCTTGAGGACATCTCCAGCCATGGTGACATCCCCGCACACATAGACATGGCCACCTTTCTCCTTCAGTGCTTTGTACACTGAGCTCGCCAATTGCTCCTGCAGGATGTCCTGCACATATTTCTATAAAAAGGAAAAGGAGTTTTACACCACATTGGCGGGTAGTCCTTGACTGAAGGCAGTTGTTAAATGAGTCACACCAGATTTGACAACCTTTTGCAGGTAAGGGAATCATGGAGCCGTTGAGCCAATCCAGCTCCCCTCCCCATTGACTTTGCTTTTTTACTCTCTTTGGAATGGTGTGTAGACATTGTTTATCTCGATGTGCCTGTCGATGGCTGACTTGTCTGAACGACAGAAATCTGGAAATGACCAGGAATCAGCTTGGGGTGGGATGTGGATAAGGGGGGGGGAATTACCTTTGGTTTTTCTGGTTCACGAGAATAGGCTGTGAACAGCTCTTTGAAGATCCCGCTGCTCTTGGCCAGTAGAGTCTCTTCTTTGTAAATGTGATCGATCTTGGATTGTCGGCAACCGAAGACCAGTGTCATGGGGCATGGTTTCAGCCCTGGTGAGAAGATTGGGAGGAGAAGAAGGGTCGGCTGAAGTTGGATCTCAGATTACTGCAGCAGGCTTGGGAGGGGTGCACCTCATTGGGGAATGTGATTTATGACACAGACTGAGGGGAGGGAAGGAACGGGGTAAAGTTCAGCTATAACTCAAACAAGGCTTAGATCTGACCGCGAAAATATCTTGCCTATGGTGCTCCTAATAAATGACTAGTTTTGTATTGAAACTTGGCTTGAGGCTCATGAATCAACTAGGACATTTTTAGGAAACCCGGCAGAGCATACATAGTACCTTCTTAAAACCTCCAGTGATGGAGCGCCTACAACTTCCATTTTCCACTGATTAATTGTTCTCACTATCAGGAAATTTCTCCTCAGTTCTAGATTGGATCTCTAATGATCTTCCATCCATTACTTCTTGTCCTGCCTTCAAGTGCTTTGGAGAATAGGAATGTTAGGAATATAATCTAACGGTTGGGTTGGTAATATATACATCATGTAACAATGCTGTACCTGTTTCTTTAAATCATACTGTAAAATGTGATTGGTTGCTGTTTCCTCAATCGGCCATAAGAGGGAGCCAGAATGACTGTTAGCTCTCTGTTTGTTAGATGCTGGGATGATCTGATCTGAGTGTTTTGGAAGCTGGCTGTTAGAAAGTGCCATGAGCTATTGTAAGTTTTGCAACTGCTAGCAAACTTTGAGTAGCGGACTGTTTGTATGATTATGGACTATGTTATTTGGAGTATCCCTTAACTGAAAGACATTGATGACTGACTGTCTTATCCGTGTATGACTTGGACTGTTTGATGGACTCTGATACCTCTATTTCCACGAAGGTAAAAGCCTATTTAAACTGCAGTGTCTCTGTATGCTGGTTTGTGTGTTCTCCAACACAACTCTCACAACGCTTCTCTGAAAGTACTTGCTCTCCCAACGGGGAGCTTATCTAACAGGTTAATCCCCTCTTCTCCATGACCGGCCCTCAAGTACTAGAAGGTTGGTATCATACCTCCCCTAGTCCTTCTCTTCATTAGACTAGACATATTTAATTAACTCAGTCATTCACTCATATGGTTTTGCCTCCAGATCTCTAATCCTTGGGTGAACCTTCTAACTTCCTCCGTATATTGATTCCACGCTGGTTTGTGCAGTCCTCTAAACTCAGGATAACGAAATGAAATATATCACATAGATTGCCTGAACATACAAACCAGGTGACAGCTCAAATTGATAACCAGGTTCATAAAAATTCTTAAGGCAACAGTTGGGTTCCTCTACAACATTGGAAATTAGAAGCTATCAAACCACATTTTAGCTTAGCCTGCCATGATATACAAATTAAACCAAAAGTCCAGTTGCCTATTGAAAAAAAAAAGCTTTAGGACCCCCATGACATGGACGATCGAGAATTTCCACAGAGACTCAATGTTCTAGTTCAGGGGGTCATCAACCTTTCGGACCTCAGGGACTATTAAATTCATACTTTTAAATTCTGCAGACCACTAATATGATCTGCCTACTGACTGGCCGGGTTGGTGTGGCTAGATGGTTATGTGACTGGGTGGGTGTGGGCAACTCGATGTCATTCACGTTGAGGGGCGCCTTGCCAGCCTCTACTCGCCACTCCTCGTTTGCCCGCCCGGGCTCCTTAGGGCCCCAACAGGAAGGAGTTGCTGGAGCTAAGCAGCCCCCAGGAGAAAGGAGTTGGCAAAACAGCTCAGTTCAAATTGGATCTGGCCAAGAAGGAGGCTCAGCAGAAGCATCTCACCGAGGACTACGAGCATGGGCTTTCCAAGCAGAGGGAAGACCTGCGGGAGTGCAAGGCCAGGTGCCGGCGCCTGGAGGCTCAGTGGGCTGAGATGGTCAGCCAGTTCCAGGCCATGATGCAGTCCCACTGGAACAAGGCCCTCCAGCTCTTCGCCACCAGCGGCTCTTCCCTCCAGCCTTCGCCCAAAGCCCCCCACCAGGAGGCTGAAGCAGACCCCAAGTTGGAATTTCTGCCCCGCTCCGACCCGCACAAAAAGACCCCAAAGGGGGAGACTCTCTGCAGCAACACAAGCGTTCATTGTACGTATCCGGCCCAGGGGCCGTAGTTTGAGGACCCCTGATTTAGTGCAATGTAAAAAATGCAAATAATTTTTCTGTGGACCACCAGTTGGTGACCACTGTTCTAGAGAGCCTCAATGATCAATCTTTCCAGACAGCGCAGGTGTTTTTGTCCATGGGAAGCAACACCTAAAATCAGATGCAAACACCCTCCAGATCATGGTCCAAAATTGCACACAACTGTGTGTGGTGGTGGTGGTGGTGGTGGTGGTGGTGGAGGAGGAGGAGGAGGAGGAGAGAAACAGAAGGAGAGAGAGAGATCCAAAGGCGAGAGAGATTTCCAAAGAGGTTCGTCTTTTAGCGCACGACTCGTGCGTATCAAAATATATCCTCTCCCTGAAATCTGTTTGTTTGCTACTGTTGCACATCGCCTATCCATTTACTTTTCCCCAAATTAACCAACCTTTATGTTTGAGATCAAAGAGCCGCTGTTGCCAGAAGCTCCGAAAAGGTGCAATTCCAGTCCCGGGGCCAATCAGAATGCAGGGAAGCTTGGGATCTTGTGGCATGTGAAATCCAGGTGCCCTGGAGAAACAAAACAGGAGTTTCACGTTGTGGCCTTCCAGCGGCCAGCAGAGTCGGCAGCAGAGTCGGGCAGTGAGGAGGTTGGGCAGGAACGGGGGCCAGTGCTGGAGTCTGGGGAAGGCTCGGATGAGGACTCTGAGTTGGAGATTGGGCCAAGGCCGTCTGGCAGGTCTCAGCTGCCTTCGGAGCTAGATAATAGCGAGGCAGATGAGCAGCTGAAGCCTGAAGACACAGACTTCAACAGATAATTAAAACTGCAGAAGGAACAATGGCTACCAACCTGCCTTCCATTGAGGACCTGCGCACTGCACGAGTCAAAAAGAGGGCTGTGAAAATAGCTACAGACCCCTCGCATCCTGGGCTTAAATTGTTTCAGCTCCTATCCTCAAAACGACCCTGCACACCACGACAACTAGACACAAGGATAGTTTTTCCCCGAATGCCATCACACTGCTTAACAACTAAATCCCTCAACACTGTTAAACTATTCACTAAGGCTGTGTTACTATTAATGTTCTCATCGTTCCTATCATCCATCTCCTCCCACTTACGACTGTATGACTGTAACTTTGTTGCTTGTATCCTTACGATTTATACTGATTGTTTCCTAGTATGATTTGATTGCTTATTTGTATCCTATGACTGTCATTAAGTGTCGTACCTTATGATTCTTGATGATTTTTTAATTTAAATTTAATTTAATTTAATTAACCACATTTATATGCTGCCCAATCCCGAAGGACTTTTTAATATACACTGAGAGCCTATGCACCAAAGACAAATTCCTTGTGTGTCCAATCACACTTGGCCAATAAAGAATCCCATTCTATTGAAGTCCGTGCATCTTAAAGTGGTTCAGGTTGAAGAGAGCGCCGAAGGTGGAAGAAGCTAATCTACTTTAATCCGAAGTAAAACATTTATCAGCCACCCGACTATTGTATGAATATACCTGGAGAAAAAATGCTTCCACCATCCCTAGGGAATTGGTCCTACGGTTGAAGTTTTATAACAAGCAGAATCTCTCGTTATAACTTAAGGACGTACAATCACTTTTTCCGAGGCTGTTGTAACTTTGAACCATCATTCGATGAATGCTTGTTTAAGTCAAAGATTCCTACCTGTAATGCAGTTTCGGCTTTGACCAAGAGACATTTTGGAGTCAAAGGTTAAATAGCAAGTGAATTGATTCTTAGCATTGTGGTCAACCTAGAACAGTGATGGCAAACAGTTTTGGTACTGAGGGCCAAAAAGGGAGCGTGTGCGCAGCACCAAGTACCAAAAGGGAGCACGTCGGGCGTGTGTGCATGGTTCACACTCATTTGGGCCACGCCCAGGAAGAGAAGTTGCCCAGGGGGCATGCGTGCACCGGGAAATGTACTTCTAGTTTCCGGCAAGTCTTCCAGTTACCAATCAACTGGCCGGCATGCCTACTCACGCCAGAAAAGAGAAGACCAGGTCTTCCAGTTTCTGGCACTGCCACACACCCAAAGGCCAGCTGATTGTTGTGTGCACATGCGTGCCAGAAACCCAGAAGAGGAACGGGTGCTGCCAGGCAATATGGCTGCATGTGCCACATCATGGACCTGGACTAAAGTGGAACCTGTGTCTGGAAACTTCAACAAGATTGAAAGCAGACTGGCACCCAAGTGGTTCAGTTTCATTTTCGAATCTTCACTTCATCCCACCTTACCCTCTAACGAAGCACGGAACTACTTCATCCTCCTGTATCTGGTTGAACCAGGAAGAACATACTCCATGGTGTATTGGGCCTTCGCCATCTAGGAAAAGATGCAAACGGTGTTAGATCATATTTGGGTGAGATTCCAAAAGCACGCACATACACACACATACACACACACTTTTAAAAAGAAAACACTTTAACTTCAATGTTCTAATGTTCAAGGGGAGTGTCAGGATGTAATCTACAAACACTGAGGACAATGATATTATGGGCATGATAAAGAGGCTTATAAAGTATATAAATACTATATTTACAGTATGTTGTATAAATGCTATATTTATGAGGGATGCAGTGGCTCAGTGGCTAAGACACTAAGTTTGTCGGTCAGAAAGGTTGGCAGTTTGGCAGTTCGAATCCCTAGCGCCGCATAAACTAGTGAGCTCCCGTTAGCTTCCGCCAACCTGAGCAGTTTGAAAGCAGGTAAAAATGCAAGTAGAAAAATAAGAACCGCGTTGGTGGGAAGGGAACAGCGTTCTGTGCGCCTTTGGTATTGAGTCATGCCGTCCCAATGACCACGTAGACGTCTTCGACAGCGCTGGCTCTTCGGCTTTGAAACGGAGATGAACACCACCTCCTAGAGTTGGGAACGACTAGCACGCATGTGCGGGGGAAACCTTTACCTTACTATATTATAGCATTTTATATCAGAGGTGGGTTGCTGCTGGTTCAGCCCGGTTTGGCAGCTGAGAGCGAACCACTACGATGGGCTCTTTTGTCCTGCCCACCTGCCTGCGCTCTATACCTGTTTTATGGCAAAAGGTAAATTACACACCGTGTGTGGCGCCTGCACAAGCCCTGATAATCAGCTGGTTGTTGCAGGGGCGGTGGTGTCACATGCGTGCACCGCACGAGTCAGGCCCGTGCGCCAGAGGTGGGTTCCTACCAGTTCGCACCTATTCGGTAGAAACTGGTTCGTCAAACCTACCGAACCGGTTAGAAGAGATTCCATCAGTGGACCCAGAAAGCAGGACACACCTACAGAAAAGGTTCCAAAATTTTTGAAACCCACCACTGGTCCTGGATATGATTATTCTACACTATCATGCTCAATATTTATAAAACTCAGTGCCTCTGTGAAAGGTAAGGATGACTACTGCGTTTGTGGTGCAATCAGAACATTGCGTGTGTTGAAGTTGTTTTAAACGCAAACCAAAGATGCCTTTTAAAAAAGAAGTTTACATCCTATTCTTCTGCATGCCAGTGCTGTGTGTGAGGTAATTTAGGTGGTTCTGACAAGGTGTCGTCGGCATCTTCATATCCGCTCACATGGGCTGCAAGCCACTCCCACAAAGGAGGCCACACCCACAGAGTAGGTTCGACAGTTTTGAAACCCACCACTGCCGTGCGCGATCAGCAAACAGGTAGTGAAGGTAAGTGCAACCCACCACTGATTTATATCACGTTTTGGATACACCCATTTTGGGCTCACATATGAAGCAATGCACAATCCAAATGCATTGAAATCATTTGTCCATCATAACAGCATTATCAGTTACTTGGGCTTGAAAAGTCGGTCGGTGTGGACTATTTTTCTTCTTCTGTCTCCTGGTTTGATGTTTTACCAGAGGCTTCGAAACCAATACCTCTGCCAAAACAGGCCACCGCATATGGCCCAGATGTAACACATTCTGCAGTCCATCAATGTGAAGCCAGAGATGGCCGTCCTCACAACTTTGCTTGTAATGTGCTTTTATCTTTGAAATGGAAGACTAATCCCCACCGGGGACGTAGTGCTTGGCAAAATTATGCCGTTTATCCTGGGCTACAATGGGGACCTTGGGCTTGGAGACAAAGGCTAAGGAGGAAAGAATGCTTAGTGAACATCAAAGATCTCTCCCCCAAAGGTTTCTTACTGCAAAGAATCAGAGGGGAGGAAAAAAACCTAGCAGGAGACACTAAGCGAACAAGTGGAGCTCTCCATGGTGCTGATTTGTTGAATGGGTCTTAGTTCTGCTGCCCTCAAGCTTTCCAGCTTTGGCAGTCCAGGCTGCCTTGGTGTGTGTGTGTGTGTGTGTGTGTGTGTGTGTGTGTGTGAGAGAGAGAGAGAGAGAGAGAGAGAGAGAATGGCAGGTGCATGTGTATGCACAGCTCCATTTGTGTGAGCAGTCTCCCCTCACAGAATTGGAGTTTCGTGCGCAAGCACCTTCTGTTCCACTCACGTTAGCGGCAGGCATTTGCACATGAAGTTCCACGTGTGCAAGTGGAGCAAGTGGAGCTTTGTGTGCACGTGATTTCCCATTTCTCCCAGTTTCGAACAGGCCATGGGCCAGTAGTGGGCTGCCGTACGAGGGTTGGGGGCCTCTGTCTTAGCTTCTTTATCACATGTTTCCAAGCAGAAATAATCAGCTCTTCACTTTGCAGATCAGTCCAGCTTAGTGCATTGCTAAATTCAGCTCTCCCAAGAAATCATATTATCATATTTGGCCAAGGCAGTTTTGTTCATTTGGTGGGGCTTGCCTTGCTTTGCTTGGGTCTGATTCTGCTTTCCAGGCCACAGATAGTGTTGTGACCCGCCAGTGGCCAGTGGAGCTGGCAGAAGGTTCGGACAATGAGGAGGTTGAGGAGGAACCTGGGCCATTACTGGAGTCCGGGGAAGGCTCGGATGAGGGCTCCGTGTCAGAGGCAGAGAGAGGGCCAGAGCCGTCTGACAGTTCTCAGCTGCCTTCGGAGTCGGACATCAGTGAGGCAGAGGAACAGCTGGAGCCTGTTCCCAGTGTGTGCATGCACAGAGTTGCCAGACGAAGGGAACAGATAAAGAACAGGGGCCGACTTGGGAGTAAGGCCACAGGGGACAATGAATGGCCCCTCCCAGAGGAAATAAAAGAGGAGCAAAAGGAGAGTGGAGTTTGCAGGAGACCATTAGTTTGCTTAATTGGTTTGTTACTCTCCAAGACTCCTTGCCAAGTTTTGCAGATATCAGCCTGGCAGCTCTCCAAGCCAGATAAAGTCTGTGACCATAAATCCTCCTTTGAAAGACTTAGCCTGCTGTGAATGAGCAGAATTCACAGTCAATTAATAAAAGGGTTTTTTGTTGGGACAAGGAGTTTGCTTCATGCTCTTGGGAAGCCTCAGTCAGAACAGATAGTGTGGTTTACCTCTGGTGCGATAGGACACCACAGCCACTGTGAGATGGACTTCATCCGGGTACATATCTGGGGAGGAACTAATGGAATAGTAACGGGGTTGAAGCAGAGGGAGCTGGGTTAGCAGGAGGGTCGAAGGCATCTGCACGGATGGGAATTCCTGCAGCACTTCTACCATGGTGGGGTTTTTCGACCACTTCCATTCCTCATAATCCTGGAGACCCTGTGAGAGCGAGAGAGGGAGAGAGAGAGGGGAGAGAGAGAGAGGAGAGAGAGAAGAGAGAAAGAGAGAGAGGGAGAGAGAAAGAGAGAGAGAGAGAGGAAGATGAGAGAGAGGGAGAGAGAAGAGAGAGAGAAATAGGAAAGAGAGCGGAGAGAGGAATAGAAAGAGGGAGAGAAAGAGAGGGAGAGCGATAGAGAAAGAGAGAGTGGAAGATGATAGAGAGGGAGAGAGGAGAGAGAGAGAGGGAGAGAGAGAGAGAAAGAGAGAGAGGGAGAGGGAGAGAGGAAGATGATAGAGAGGGAGAGAGAGAGTATAGAGAAAGAAGAAAGAAAGAAAGAAGAAAGAAATAAAGAAAGAAAGAAAGAAAAGAAAGAAGGGCAGTGAGTTTAGCTCCAGGCAAAAAACCTGAGCGTCCTTTGCTGAGTTTGAATCCGTTACAGCCAAGCTATATGGATCAGACTGACGATTATCTAGTCCGAACAAGATCTTCCCAAAGGATCAACACAAGACATGTCCTGATGTAGACAAGATGCAAATACAACTCCGGAGTGCTACATCTGAAAGAAAAAACGCTTTATCCTCCTTTATCCTCCAAGAATCTGCCTAATCCTCTTTTACAGGCCACACACACACACACACACACACGCACACAAACATCTTGGCCTCCATTCCCACAACACAGACTGGCATTAGATATGAAATGGGAGCTTTCAAAGAACAAGGGACACCCCCCCTGTTCAGCACTGTTTCAGCACTGAACTGTCAAAAGGATAATGAACGATTTGTTGTTGATCCTTCCATCTGGGGAGTGGCTTAATTACAACAATCGCTAACACAACTTGGTCAGGTCAATGAGGAATATTATGTGCGTACCACACCTTTGGGCCGGTGAGAAAAATATCTTGTGTATCTGCTCCACGTGTGTCATTTTGGTCCCCATGCTAGATACTTTCCAGCAGCCCTGTACAATATATCCTATAATCTGTTTCTGGGTGTGCACAAAATTCTTAGGATGAAATAGGAGCACACTGGGTGTTTGGTCATTTTGAGTTTGATGGAAGTGAAACCACAATGTACGTGAGCTATGGTGGCCCAGTGGTTAGTGTGGGGACTGCAGGCTACTTCTGCTTTCTGTTGGCTGTCTGCAATTTGGCAGTTCAAATCTGATCAGGCAGGGGGTGGGTTGCTGCTGGTGTGGCCTATAATTGTTCTGTGCATGCTCAGAACATTAAAAAAGGTCTAAAAAAAACATGCCAACAATGCATGGGCGACCAGGGAACCGGTTCAGGAGTGTGGCCAGCCTGCTGTCCCTATCAGTTCAGTGACCCAGTTGCAATTTCTGCTACCGGTTTGCCTGAACCAGTGCAAACCAGTAACAACTCACCTCTGGACCAGGCTCAAGGTTGACTCAGCCTTCCATCCTTTGGAGGTGGGTAAAATGAGGACCCAGATTGTTGGGGGTCAAGGGGCTGACTTTGTAAACCACTTAGAGAGGACTGCAAAGCACTGTGAAGTGGTATATAAGTCTATTATCACTATTGCTCTTCCTCCCTCCTTCCTCCCTCCCTCCCTTCACAGTGGTTAGAATACAGTATTGCAGGCTGACTCTGCCCACAGCTAGCAGTTTGACCCTGACCTGGCTCAAGGTTTCTCAGCCTTCTGTCCTTCCTAGGTGGGTAAAACGAGGACCCAGCTTGTTGGGGGCAAGAGGGCTGACTTTGTAAACTGCTTAGAGAGGGCTGTAAAAGCACTGTGAAGCAGTAGTGCAGATTAACTCTGCCCACTGCCAGGAGTTCGATCCTGACCACCTCATAGTTGACTCAGCCTTCCATCCTTTCAGAGGTGGGGTAAAAGGAGGAGCTAGATCATTGGGGTTTGCAAGAGGCTGACTTTGTAAACCGCTTAGAGAGGGCTGTAAAGCACTGTAAAGTGTATATAAATCTAAGTGCTATCGCTGTTGCTATTGCTAGTGGTGTTGTTTTCTATTTTCTGTTGCTGTTTTCTAAGTGCTATTACTATTATTACACTTGAATACAATAAAACATTTCTGCTGAGATTTGCATTGTGACTTTTTGACGCAAAGAATGCCGATTTCGTAATAGTGTCAAAGCACGTTTCACTCATCATCCATGGAAGTACTTTACACGAATCCATCCATTTGCATAATGGTCGTTTGCAATGACATCATTCTCGCAATGATGTCAATCACATGGATGACTACATACCGAGCCAGGCAACTTTCTAATTTATGGGCATTCGTAAATGTCACCCGTTCTCATAATAATTAGTCCATTCAATCAAGACGTCACTGTAACTTAGAAAATGGAATTCCTCCCACTCACCAAACTGGGCGAAGATAAATTGTCGCAGGAGGGATGATGGATGAGATGGAATAAACATTTTTTTTACAAAGTGGCTACTCAGCTTAAGTCTGGTCAGACAAGATGGCATAATTATGTATAATTAATGATAATATGGCTTAAAAATTACACTGGGCACTTCTGAATGCTTCCCAAAATACTTATTAGTGCGTAGTTTAACATGAAAAACAAAATTTATACCCATGCTACCCTGTTCCCTGAAAATAAGACCTCCCCAGATAATAAGCCCCATCGGGCTTTTGAGCGCATGCACTAAAAATAAGCGCTCCCTGAAAAAATTGCAAGACAGCAGCAGCCATGAGGTGACCCCACTCGCCGCCTCCTGAACCTCAAAAATAATAAGACCTCCCCGAAAATAAGGCCAAATGCTTATTTCGGGAGTCAAAAGAAAATAAGACCCTGTCTTATTTTTGGGGAAACACGGTATTATTATTTTAAAAATCGAAGTTGTTATATAGAAAATGGGTGAACAGAAAGAACTAGGATAGTCCTCGACTTACGAAGTTCATTTAGTGATGATTCAAAGCTACAACGGCACTTGAAAAAAAGTGACTTACGGCCATCTTTCACACGCTACAAATGCCGCACCAGGTCAATTGTTGCATCTCCCATGGTCACACATCAAAATTCAGATGGTTTGGCAACTGATTCATACTTATGACTGTTGCTGTGTCCCAAGGTCATGCAGGGGGGCAGAAGTTATCACCTTCCCGGAGGCTCGAGGAAAGCCTAAGGAGCCTGGGGAGGGCGAAAAACACACCCACACACCCCGCCGTGGGCAGGAGGCTGACTAGGCCACACCCACCATGGGCCACGCCCACCCAACAACAGAGCAGCGAACCCGGTGCGGCCATTTTTGAAGCCCATCCCTGCCCAGATGCTCTGGCCATTGTGGAAGAGAGGGAGCTAATCGCCCACCTTCTTCCCCACTTTCTTACCATGCTAAGAACCTGTAGGCGCTTCTTCTCCTTCTCGTCGGTGGCCAGTAAGGCAAACTGTTGCAGTAGAATGGGTGTGGGAGGGGTAGTGATGTCCAGGTAATATTTGAACGCCTGGAATATGGTACAAGGGGGAATGCTGGTCCTCGTTGGTCAGTTGCTGATGTACCTGGAGGTTCAAAACCAGCGTCACAAGTTCATGTTAGATCCTGCGTTCTGACCCAGCTCCCCAAACACGACAATCCCTCTGATTTGTGAACTCCAAATATTCCTTTATTATGAATGCCGGCAGCCGCGGCAAAAAGTTTATCTCGCAGGCTAACAAGTTTGTCCTGCAGGGAGATGAATAGTTGTCTGCCACATCTATTCATCTCCGCCCCTGCCTTTTATCCCCAGAGCTAGGGTGGGGCTTCGCTAGCAGCGGTGGCTCTTCTGTCCCAAGGACCGCCCATAGAGTTTCCACTGCCTCTCCTCTCCTCTGCCACATCTATTAATCTCCGCCCCCTGCCTTTTATCCCCAGAGCTAGGGTGGGGCTTCGCTAGCATGGTGGCTCTTCCGTCCCAAGGACTGGCCCATAGATTTCCACTGCTCTCCTCTCCTCTGCCACATCTATTCATCTCCGCCCCCTGGCTTTATCCCCAGAGCTAGGGTGGGGCTTTGCTAGCAGTGGTGGCTCTTCAGTCCCAAGGACCAGCCCATAGATTTCCACTGCTCTCCTCTCCTCTGCCACATCTATTTATCTCCGCCCCCTGGCTTTATCCCCAGAGCTAGGGTGGGGCTTCGCTAGCAGCGGTGGCTCTTCTGTCCCAAGAACCGGCCCATAGATTTCCACTGCTCTCCTCTCTCTGCCACATCTATTAATCTCTGCCCCCTGGCTTTATCCCCAGAGCTAGGGTGGGGCTTTGCTAGCAGTGGTGGCTCTTCCGTCCCAAGGACTGGCCCATAGATTTCCACTGCTCTCCTCTCCTCTGCCACATCTATTCATCTCCGCCCCCCTGGCTTTTATCCCCAGAGCTAGGGTGGGGCTTTGCTAGCAGTGGTGGCTCTTCAGTCCCAAGGACCGGCCCATAGATTTCCACTGCTCTCCTCTCCTCTGCTGCCACATCTATTCATCTCCGCCCCCTGGCTTTTATCCCCAGAGCTAGGGTGGGGCTTCGCTAGCAGTGATGGCTCTTCAGTCCCAAGGACTGGCCCATAGATTTCCACTGCTCTCCTCTCCTCTGCCACATCTATTCATCTCTGCCCCCTGGCTTTATCCCCAGAGCTAGGGTGGACTTTGCTAGCAGCGGTGGCTCTTCCGACCCAAGGACCGCCCATAGATTCCCACTGCTCTCCTCTCCTCTGCCACATCTATTCATCTCCGCTCCCTGCCTTTTATCCCCAGAGCTAGGGTGGGGCTTCGCTAGCAGTGATGCCTCTTCAGTCCCAAGGACTGGCCCATAGATTTCCACTGCTCTCCTCTCCTCTGCCACATCTATTCATCTCCGCCCCCTGGCTTTTATCCCCAGAGCTAGGGTGGGACTTCGCTAGCAGCGGGGCTCTTCCGACCCAAGGACCGGCCCATAGATTCCCACTGCTCTCCTCTCCTCTGCCACATCTATTCATCTCCGCTCCCTGCCTTTTATCCCCAGAGCTAGGGTGGGACTTCGCTAGCAGCGGTGGCTCTTTCGTTCCAAGGACCGGCCCATAGATTTCCACTGCTCTCCTCTCCTCTGCCACATCTATTCATCTCCGCCCCCTGGCTTTTATCCCCAGAGCTAGGGTGGGGCTTCGCTAGCAGCGGTGGCTCTTCCGACCCAAGGACCGGCCCATAGATTCCCACTGCTCTCCTCTCCTCTGCCACATCTATTCATCTCCGCTCCCTGCCTTTTATCCCCAGAGCTAGGGTGGGACTTCGCTAGCAGCGGTGGCTCTTTCGTTCCAGGGACCCACTGCTCTCCTCTCCTCTGCCTTCTGTCCACTAATTGTGTTCATTTTTTTTTTACTTGTTAAACAAAGACAAGAAGGATGACACAAAGGCTTCTTACCTAAAGCTGTAGTTCTCTCTTCCAGAAGTTCGACTTTTACTAGCTGGTTGGTAGGTGGGGCATCCTCCAGTCTTTCAATCAAGGTGTTGACCAAATCTTCGTGGTTTCCTGGAAATACTCCCAGGTGGTCTCCGGGCAGGTAACGCAACCCCTGCTGCCCGTTCGTATGAAGCCGCAAGAAAATGGTGGAACGGCTAAAAATAAGTTTCAAGAACACACAGTCAGTCTTCAAAACCAAGAACGGCACACTGAAAAGCACACAGAATAGGAGAGTTGGAAGGGACCATAGAGGTCATCTAGTCCAACCCCACCACCCAAGCAGGGGACCCTAAACCCTTTCTGACATAGGGCAGTCCATTCTCTTCTTGAAAGCCTCCAGGGATGAAGCTCCCACAACTTCTGAAGGCAACTTCTGCTCCATGGGTTGATTGTTCTCACTGTCAGGAAATTCCTCCTTATTTCCAGGTTGAATCTCTCCTTGGTCAGTTTGGTCAGAGAGCCGAGGTGGCGCAGTGGTTAGGGTGCAGTACTGCAGGCCACTTCAGCTGACTGTTATCTGCAGTTCAGCGGTTCTAATCTCACCGACTCAAGGTTGACTCAGCCTTCCATCCTTCCGAGTGGGTGAAATGAAGACCCAGACTGTGAGGGCGATATGCTGACTCTGTAAACCGCTTAGAGAGGGCTGAAAGCCCTATGAAGCGGTATATAAGTCTAACTGCTATTGTTATTGCTATTGCTATAGTTTCCATCCATTGTTCCTTTTCTGGCCTTCGGGGAATTTGGAAAATAGCTTTAACCCCTTCCTCTCCTTGGCAGCCCCTCAAATATTGGAAGACTGCTATCCTGTCTCCCTTAGTCCTTCTCTTCACTAGACTAGCCATACCCAGTTCCTGCAACCCTTCATTGTATGTTTTAGCCTTGTATGTTTAGATGGAGGGGGGTGAAGCACAGTAGGAGTCCTGCAAAACTCTTTATATGACACCCCCCCCTTTTTGGGGGAGTAGATCATTTTCTACCATTCCTACCTTGATTTGAGGCTTTGGAGATTCTGACGGGCCAGCAGCCGAGCGGCGTACACTCGTTTTTTTGTGGATGCTGTATAAACCTGGGACGGAAAGAGGAATCATATTATGAGCCTCGGTGGCGCAAGGGTTAGAGGGCAGTACTGCAGGCTACTTCTGCTGCCTGCCGGTTCACGGCCAGTTGGCTGCAATTTGGCAGTTCGAATCCCACCGGGCTCAAAGTTGATTCAGCCTTCCATCCTTTGGAGGTGAGTAAAATGAGGAGACCCAGATTGTTGGGGGGCAAGAGGCTGACTCTGTACACCGCTTAGAGAGGGCTGCAAAGCATTGTAAATCGGTATATAAGTCTAAATGCTATTGTTATTTCAGGCTAACTCTGCCCACTGCAAGAAGTTCAATCTTGACAGGTTCAAGGTTGACTCAGCCTTCCATCCTTCCGAGGAGGGTAAAATGAGGACCCAGATTGTTGGGGGTAAAAGGCTGACTCTGTAAACCGCTTAGAGAGGGCTGTAAAGCACCGTGAAGTGGTATATATATATATATATATATATAAGTTTAAGTGCTATCTCTATTGCTAGAGGTATTGTTTTCTGTTTTCTGTTGTCACACCTTTCTATCATTCCCCCATCCTTGATTGTCCACTGTACCTAACATGGGAACCACACACAGAGGTTTCCGCACAAAATCCTCCAACAGAAGTCAATGGAAGTGTGAGAAGCTTCCAGGCCACTGTAGATAATGAGAAGTGAAGAGTGAAGACAAGACCCTCACATGTTCTTTCTGCCTAATTCTGGAAATGCCACAATTGATTCCGAGGGATGGAAGAGAAAGGCGCTTTTTCAAGAGGCAACTGGATTTTCTGGCTTCTTTTCTTTGAAGACGTTTCACTTCTCACCCAAGAAGCTTCTTCAGCACTGACTGAAGAGGGTGGGAAATGGAAGGATTAATACTCCTTGCGGACAGCTGGTCATTTGCACTCTTTTAGAGAGTCCATTGAGGCCACCTGGAGGTTTATCTGTGTCCTCAGGGTCACCTGAATCATGCAAATGGGTGTAGAGCAGTGGTGAAATTCATTTTTTTGTACTACCGGTTCTGTGGCTATGGCGTGGTGGGCATGGCAGGGGAAGGATACTGCAAAATCTCCATTCCCTCCCCAATCCAGGAGAAGGATACTGCAAAATTCCCATTCCCTCCCCACTCCAGGGGAAGGATACTGCAAAATTCCCATTCCCTCCCCACTCCAGGGGAAGGATACTGCAAAATCCCCATTCCCTCCTCACTCCAGGGGAAGGATACTGCAAAATCTCCATTCCCTCCTCACTCCAGGGGAAGGATACTGCAAAATCTCCATTCCCTCCTCACTCCAAGGGAAGGATACTGCAAAATCCCCATTCCCTCCACACTCCAGGGGAAGGATACTGCAAAATCTCCATTCCCTCCTCATGCCAGGGGAAGGATACTGCAAAATTCCCATTCCCTCCTCACTCCAGGGGAAGGATACTGCAAAATCCCCATTCCCTCCACACTCCAGGGGAAGGATACTGCAAAATCTCCATTCCCTCCTCACTCCAGGGGAAGGATACTGCAAAATCCCCATTCCCTCCTCACTCCAGGGGAAGGATACTGCAAAATCCCCATTCCCTCCACACTCCAGGGGAAGGATACTGCAAAATCTCCATTCCCTCCTCACTCCAAGGGAAGGATACTGCAAAATCTCCATTCCCTCCTGTCTCCAGGGGAAGGATACTGCAAAATCTCCATTCCCTCCTGTCTCCAGGGGAAGGATACTGCAAAATCTCCATTCCCTCTCCACTCCAGGGGAAGGATACTGCAAAATCTCCATTCCCTCCCCACGCCTGGGGAAGGATACTTCAAAATCCCCATTCCCTCCCCACTCTCGGGCCAGCCAGAGGTGGTATTTGCTGGTTCTCTGAACTATTCAAAATTTCTGCTACCGGTTCTCCAGAACCTGTCAGAACCTGCTGAATTTCACCCGTGGTGTAGTGTCTTCTTGGAACTGTTGAATGGACTGTGTGTCAGGTTTCCGAAAGATGCCCTGATTGATTCATGGGCCTGGATCCAAGTTTCAAAAGAAAACCAGTCGTTTATTAGGAGCACCATTTTGGCAGCACCATATTGCAGGCACATCTAAGCCTTATTTGAATTATAGGTGAACTTTACCCCTGTTCCTTCCCTCCCATCAATCTGTGTCATTAATCACATTCCCCAATGAGGTGCACCCCTCCCAAGCCTGCTGCAGTCATCTGAGATACGACTCTAGCCATTGAAGGTATGAGTGGAATGTGCTTTCCTCACCATGGCAACTTTATGAGTTGACCCTGTGTTGTAGAGTGGAGATAGGTGACTGGATAGTGGACGATGGTCACTGACCAGCAATCTGCAAGGAATATAAATCCTTCCATCCCCACTGCCGTCCAGTTAGAGCTGAAGAAGCTTCTTGGATGAGAAACGTCTTCAAGGAAGAACCAGAAAGTCCAGTTCCCTCTTGAAAAAAGCATCTTTGGGACAACCATGACCTGGATGACTGGGATTCTCCATAGACATCTGGAGGACAGCATCTTTAGGAAGGCCCGAATGCAGTGGTGGGTTTCAAATTTTTTTAGAATCTCTTCTGTAGGTGTGACCTGCTTTGTGGGAGTGGCTTTCCAGCCATGTGACCTGGTGGGAGTGGCTTGCCAGCCATGTGACTGGGTGGGCATGGCCAACTTGTAAAATGTGGTGAAACTCACTTAAAAACGCTCTTGCTTAGCAGCCAAAATGTTGGCTCACAAGCACACAAGTCTTAAAGCTGCCAAGTTACAAGACCCTTGCCCCCCTAACCCTTTAGAAAAAAAAAAAAAACCTCAGGGGTGTTCAAAGTTGACAGCTTTAAGACTTGTGGACTTCAACTCTCAGAATTCCTCCTCCAGTCATGTTGGCTCAGAAACTCTGGCATTGAAGTTTGCAAGTCTTAAAGCTGTTAAGTTACAAGACCCTTGCACCCCTAACCCTTTAGAAAAAAACAGCCCAGGGGTGTTCAAACTTGACAGCTTTAAGGCTTGTGGACTTCAACTCCCAGAATTCCTCCTCTCATTCTTCATCTTGATGATGTGCAGACGGGCGGGGGGGAGGGAGCTGGAACCGTTTCTAAACAGCATGGTAGATTTGTGGAACCTCTTCTATAGAAGAGCTTAGAACTGCCAGGAACCCACCCCTGTCAAATGGTACCTTGGGTCAGCTCTGGGGCCTCGGCCACGTAGGTTAGCCGGAACTTGCTTCTCTTCCAGCTGCGGTCGTTGCTGATGAGGGAGTTGTTGGCTTTTTCGATGTTGACGTCGTCTCCCACACAGAACACGTCACACGCTGCCTGCAGGACACACCAAGCACTCAAGGAAAGGCCCAGAGAGGGGGAGGAGTATCTTACCAGAATGTCCCTCCCCTCTCAAACAGGGTGGATGCCAAGGTTCCCAAAAACACCTCCAATGAAATAAAATTCTGTGGCTTGGGTTCCCTCAAAGTTCCACTTTATTAGAGATGTGATGTTGGCGCATCTGGGGAAACCCAAATCCAAAAGCTTCCCGGTTTTCCCCACCCAGTTGAAAGTTCAAGACCCTGGCCCAACACCCACCAGTCCATCCCACGGCCCAATCTTCCACTGCCAGGGAGACAGATTTCTCCCATCCACATCCGGCCAGGTGCAGAGACAAAGATGACCTTGAGTTTCTAAGAAGAATGTTATTATGGCTACACATCACCCGACTCACTCTACACATCGTCCAATAAATTCACCTTTGAAGGACTGTTTACTCGGCCTTTGCTGAATGTGAATGAGAGGAATTCATGTTGGTTTAATAAAAGGGGTTTTGCCGGGACCAGGAGTCTGGTTTCTCGTTGCTTTTTGGGGAAGCCTAGGTCAGAACACCTTCAAGCAAAGGTGAGGGTCTCAACTGTAGGGAGGGCTTTCTTTCATTTGGGTTCCTGCAGAGAACTGGAGGTTCGGGTTTTCATGGGGCAGGGTGGGGTGAAAATCTGCCCCGATCATTGTTGTGTAGAGACTGATAGACCCTCTTCAAAATCAACTCCTCTCTTAGAGACCTGTTCTGACCCTCCTTCCTCGCTCGTTCACAGACGACAGTCAGACAGACTTAAAAGGAAATAACTTTATCAGACCTGGCTCACTCTGGCTGCAAGCCCAAAATAAACATAAAGTCTCTTGCAAACAAGGGTTACGCAGCAGAATGTAGAAACAAAACTCTTACAGCACCAAGTTTTCAAGAAGCAAAATCACTTATCCAAGTGTCTCACAAACTCAAACAGGAACGGAACTGAATTCTCCATAAACGAACGACGAACCACAAAAGAATGAATGAACGTTGACTTCTGCAACCAGGGCGTGGCACCATCTTTTTATCTCCAGAAGACCACACTAAAGAATCCCAGCTGCATTGTTATTCCTACATCCCGACTCAACTCACAGCAAACTTCTGCTGAGTCACAACAGAGACCCAAACAAGAAACATCGGTTAAATGTAGGTTACCTTGAAAACTTTCTTGGCCCATGTTCTGAAGGATTCCTCCTGACCGCACAGCTCATCCCCCTCGCCCATCCTCAGGATGCGTTCCCCGCCCAGCTCTTGCAGGAGGGTGTCCACAGCACGGGCAAAGGCGCAGAAGTGAGGGTAAGCCCGTGAGCCCAGCCCGAAGACGGAGAACCTGCAAGAAAGTAAGCCAAGGCACAAGTGACCACAAGCTTCTGGCATCCAAGCAGAGCCAACACGGAGGCAGGAGGGACGCAGTTTGTTTCAACAGTCAAAGTCATGTTATCTGTGCCTCCTCCTCCTCCTCTTCCTCCTCCTCCTCTTCCTCCTCCTCCTCCTCCTCCTCTTTCTTCTCCACTTTCTCCTCCTCCTCCTCCTCCACCTCCTCCTCTTTCTCCTCCTCCTCCTCCTCCACCTCCTCCACCTCCTCCTCCTCCTCTTTCTCCTCCTCCTCCTCTTTCTCCTCTTTCTCCTCCTCCTCCTCCTCCTCCTTCTCCTCTTTCTCCTCCTCCTCCTCTTCCTCCTCCTCTTTCTTCTCCTCCTCCTCCTCCTCTTCCTCCTCCTCCTCTTTCTTCTCCTCTTTCTCCTCCTCCTCCTCCTCCTCTTTTTCCTCTTCCTTCTCCTCCTCTTTCTCCTCTTTCTCCTCCTCCTCCTCCTCCTCTCTTTCTCCTCCTCCTCCTCTCCTTCTCTCCTCTTTCTCCTCCTCCTCCTCCTCCTCCTCCTCTTCTCCTCCTCCTCCTCCTCTTCTCCTCCTCTTTCTTCTCCTCCTCCTCCTCCTCTTCCTCCTCCTCCTCCTCTTTCTTCTCCTCTTTCTCCTCCTCCTCCTCCTCCTCTTTCTCCTCCTCCTCCTCTTTCTTCTCTTTCTTCTCCTCTTTCTCCTCCTCCTCCTCCACCTCCTCTTTCTCCTCTTTCTCCTCCTCCTCCTCTTCTTCCTCCTCCTCCTCCTCTTTCTTCTCTTTCTTCTCCTCTTTCTTCTCCTCCCCCTCCTCCTCCTCTTTCTCCTCTTTCTCCTCCTCCTCCTCTTCTTCCTCCTCCTCCTCCTCTTTCTTCTCTTTCTTCTCCTCTTTCTCCTCCTCCCCCTCCTCCTCCTCTTTCTCCTCTTTCTCCTCCACTTTCTTCTCATTCTTCTCCTCTTTCTCCTCCTCCCCCTCCTCCTCCTCTTTCTCCTCTTTCTCCTCCTCCTCCTCTTCTTCCTCCTCCTCCTCCTCTTTCTTCTCTTTCTTCTCCTCTTTCTTCTCCTCTTTCTCCTCCACCTCCTCCTCTTTCTCCTCCTCCTCCTCCTCTTTCTCCTCCTCCTCCTCTTTCTCCTCCTCCTCCCCCTCCTCCTCTTTCTCCTCCTCCTCCTCCTCCTCCTCCTCCTCCTCCTCTTTCTTCTCCTCCTCCTCCTCCTCTTCCTCCTCCTCCTCCTCCTCTTTCTTCTCCTCTTTCTCCTCCACCTCCTCCTCTTTCTCCTCCTCCTCCTCCTCCTCTTTCTCCTCCTCCTCCTCTTTCTCCTCCTCCTCCCCCTCCTCCTCTTTCTCCTCCTCCTCCTCCTCCTCTCCTCCCCCTCCTCCTCCTCCTCCTCTGGAGTCTAGGAGTCTAGGAGCCCAGAGTCTGAGAAGTGGCAACAGGACAAAGCAAGGGATTGCTAAGATTGGGCGAAGTAGGGCGAGGCCTTGTGCCACAGTCACGAATGCCATCTTGGCTCACCCTCAAACAGCCTGGCTATAGGGGCTCGGGTGGAATTGCAACAGGCCCAACAAGCTGGCAACAGATAACGTATTACTGGACAAAGAGACATGACGGGGCCAAGGCGAGACAAACCAAATGGGGAAAATTATGGACCAACGGTCTCAATGGGCCCGTTCTCCTTCACCCCAAATGGGCTGGAGAGGCTGGTTTTCTGCAGCCCCTCGTAGCTTCTCTGCTCACCTGACGTTGGCCAGAGGACCAGCGCTCTCAAAGTTGTCCCTGGCTTCGGGTCCATCGGTAGAAGACTTCCGGGCATCCGAATAAGAGGAGACGCTGTTGAAGCGCACTTTGTAGCTTCTGCAAACAGGGCGGAGAATTAAAGCAACCAAGGAGCAAGGAAGAGTCAACGCTATGCTATCCTTTGTGAGTGTATTCCAGATAGATATTTGCCTTTTAAGGTCCAAAAATGTACAAGAGTCCTGGTGGCGCAGTGGTTTGGAATGCAGAATTGTAGGCTAATTCCGCTGACTGTCAGCAGTTCGATTTTAACCGGCTCAAGGTTGACTCAGCTTTCCATCTTTCCAAGGTTGGTAAAATGAGGAGCCAGATTGTTGGGGGGGAAGAGGCTGACTCTGTAAACTGTTTAAAGGGGGCTGTAAAGCACTGTGAAGTGATATACAAGTCTAAGAGCTATTGTCCTTCCTTCCTTCCTTCCTTCCTTCCTTCCTTCCTTCCTTCCTTCCTTCCTTCCTTCCTTCCTTCCTTCACAGATTGTTGGGGGCAAGAGGCTGACTCTGTAAACCGCTTAGAGGGGTCCGTAAAGCATGGTGAAGTGGTATATAAGTCTAAGGGCTATTACTATTCCTTCCTTCCTTCCTTCCTTCCTTCCTTCCTTCCTTCCTTCCTTCCCAGATTGTTGTAGGCAACATGCTGACTGTAAACTGATTAGAGAGGCCTGTAAAGCACTATGAAGCAGTCTATAAGTCTAAGTGGTATTGCTAAAGACCTATGATCAAAACTCCTGATTTTAAAAAAAATCTTCTAATAAAAGCATTTGCAACAGGCTCTAAAGCGAGACAAGAGTGAAATAAATCTGATTCCACTGTCCCATATCTGTGGTGTGCCAAACTCCCCTTTGAACAAGACATCACTAGCAGCACAACATAAAATAGAAAGCTAAACTGGGACGAAACGTAAATTTGATCCATTTGCTGAGAGATTTCAACTCAACCAAAAACTGCATTTGGTTAAGTTTATTAACTCCCCAGTCATGGTTTGAATATTTTTCCCCCTTCTGCCACATTAAATATTACAGATTGGAAGTCCCTGGGAGTTGCTTATTTGGTGGCAAGTGTTCTTGAACCCAACTTTCTGAGTAGGTATGTGTAAGAAATGTTTTGATGTTTCTTTAAAATAGTTCCATCCTTTCCAAATTCTAAGGGCACAAGGCGCACAAAAACAACCAAATACAAAATAATTATAAACTGTCAAGAATATATTAGGATTTTAAAAAATAAAACAAAACACAACAAAGGAAATGCAGCAAAATAGAAAAGGACAGTGAAAAAGGAAAAATAAACTTACTGCTAAAACGAATTGGCTGAAAGAAACTAATCAAAGAAATGTGGTACAAACCTGACATCTAGTGGCAGAATGATGTAATTATTAAATACTTTTTTTAAAAAAAATCATAGGCTAAGTTTGCACATTTTTATTATGCTCTG
This sequence comes from Thamnophis elegans, assembly GCF_009769535.1. NCBI lineage: Eukaryota > Metazoa > Chordata > Lepidosauria > Squamata > Natricidae > Thamnophis > Thamnophis elegans. The sequence continues at coordinate 6,457,617 of NC_045553.1, forward strand.
AACAACTGGTTGTGTTTGTACAGCGTGATAAACTAGGGAGGTTTTTCTGCATCTTGCAGGTTTAAAAGCCCTGTTTTTACTTATGGTTCAGTGTCATTTACAAATCTAAAAAAAAACCCTGTTTAATGTGTTAATCGGGGAATGGAGTGACAGAGAGAAATGTGGTATTCCACTTTTGGAGAAATGTAATGCTAGAGGAATCAAAAGTTGGAATTAAGATTGCCGGGAGAAATATCAACAACCTCAGATATGCAGATGATACCACTCTAATTGGAAGAAACCCAACAGGAGCTAAAGAGCCTCTTGATGCGGGTGAAGGAGAGTGCAAAAGTTGGCTTGAAACTCAACATTAAGAAAACTAAAATCATGGCATCCGGACCTTTCAATTCCTGACAAATAGATGGGGAAGAAATGGAGGGAGTGACAGATTTTCTTTTCCTGGGCTCCAAGATGACCGCAGATGGGGACCGCAGCCAAGGAATTAAAAGATGCTTGCTCCTGGGGAGGAAAGCGATGGCAATCTAGACAACAGACTAAAAAGCAGAGACATCACCCTGCCAATCAAAAGTGTGTCTAGTCAAGGCTCTGGTTTTCCCAGTTGCAATGGATGGCTATGAAAGTTGGACCCTAAGGAAGGCTGAGCGCCAAAGAATGGAGGCCTTTGAACTCTGGTGCTGGAGAAGACTCCTGCATTGAGTCCCTTGGTTGCTTTGAATGCTGGAGAAGTGACTCAGTGGTGTAGGGTTTCCTGCCTAAGCAGGGGGTTGGACTAGAAGACCTCCAGGGTACCTTCTAACTCTGTTATTCTATTCTGTTCTATTCTGTTCTATTCTATTGAGTCCCAGACAGTAAGCTGTCTGAGGCATGTAATAAAAAGAAATTGGTTTGCTTAAGCCCCTTTGCTGTTAGCAAAGTGCAGAGTCTGCCAGCTACAGTTACAAACTTAGCAAGAGTTATTTTAAGGTTTTTATCTGCCAACAAAAGACCACCCAGGAAATCTGCAAATTTATTGGGAGTGGACTGGAATTCTTATAACCCCACCTACAGGGCCAGTGCATAAGAAGGAAGAATGGAAAATCAAAGAAACAGTTCAAACGAATTCTATTAAGTAATCTTGTTACATTAAACTTACCTGCTCTCTTCTAAGCTGGAGTTTGGGTTTTTCATCTCCATCAAGGCACACCCGAATTTCTGAGGGAGAAAGGAAAGAAAGATTCATCCCATTAGGGCCAGGGACACCTCAAAAATAATTTTAGACAATGCACAGGCTTCAGGCCGTTGGGATCTTCCTACCGTTAATTAAAGACTTCCTGTCATTACTCCAGCTTTCAAAGCAGCCTTAAAAAAAACGGGTCTGTTTTAAGAAACAGATTGGTCAGAATGAATATAACTCTTAGAGCAGCTGCAAGATTATTCCCCCCACCCCAAGGTCTGAAAAATGAGAGGTTCTTTTAAAAAATTGAAAAGACCAGCTTTGCAATTGTCCAAAATGATTTTTTTAAAAAAATGTGCGCTTAGCGCAGGGGTGTCAAACTCAAGACATGGATCCAGCCCATGGGGTGCTTAGATCTGGTCCATGGAGCTGGCCTGGAAACAGCAAAGGACTGGTCTGCAGTGTCTCTGCCAGCAAAAATGGAGCTTGGTGTGTGTGTCTGTGTGTGTCCCATGTACTTCCCGTGCCCCATTTTCAGCTGCGACAGCCTCCTGCATCGCCCTGCCTTTTCACTGGTGGAGGGCTAGCACAACCAACTAAAAACAAAACCAAAGGAGGAATGTTTTCTCTTTTGCCTTTGAGCATGCAAGAAGAGACAGGAAAGGAGAAAGGAGAAAGACAAAGTAAAAGAAGGGAAGAGGGGGAAGAGACCGAGGAAGGAAAAAGAAGGAAAGGGGAAGGAAGAAGAAAGGAGAATGAAGAGGGAAGGAAAAAGAGGAAAAGGAAGGAAGGAAGGAGATTATAATGAGAGTGGGTGAGGGTCTCACAGAAATCCTTTGGCTATCACAAGTGTACTGAAACAAGTGATGCCACGCCCACCCTGACCACGCCCCTCCAGCTGTTTTGAGGTCAAACACAACCCTGATGCGGCCCTCAATGAAGTCAGGTTTGAAACCCCTGACTTAGCATACATCACTGTTTCTCATTCTCAAGATGTGTGGACTTCAACTCCCAGAATTCCCTAGCCGGCCATGCATGAGTTTTGGGAGTTGAGGTCAACACTTGTCTTAAAGCTTCAAGGATTGGAAATACTGACCAAAAAAAAAACTAAGAGAGACCGTTAGCACATTGTAAACTGTGCTTAGTGTGTGATGTCTATGCAAGCCAATGCATTTTGCCAGTTCAGCTTATTGGGTGAGCTGCTGGCTCAACATATTGTACAAATCTAGAAATTAGGTCAAATCAGTAACCAAATGAAATATGCTGTGGAAAAACAGCTGGGGAAGGCATGTGTTGTGGTCTGCAGAGCAGAGTCGGACAGTGAGGAGGTTGGGGAGGAACATGGGCCAGTCCTGGAGTCTGGGGAAGGCTCGGATGAGGGCTCTGCATCAGAGGAAGAGAGGGGGCCAAGGACATCTGGGAGTTATGTGCTGCCTCCAGAACCTCTGGAGTCAGACATCAGCGAGGCAGAGGAACAGGAGGAGCCTGTTCCCTGTGTGTGCATGCGCAGAGCTGCCAGAAGGCAAGAATAGCTAAGAAAAAAGAGGCAACTTGGAGGTAAGGCTTGGAGAGGATTGGCCCATAAGACATAAAAGAGGAGCCTTTGCAGGAAGCAACTTTGTTCGTTCTGGTCGGTTTAAATTCTGAAGCTTCGTTTTGACTCTGTGCTCCGTGTGGCCTTGCAAAGCTAATTGCCAATGAGGTCTTCGATAGCATTTCAAGGGAGATAAAGGCAGGTGTGCTTATCAGCCTTATCCCAAAAGACTTTGGCAGACTTCTGTCGGACTCTTTACAAACTATTTGTGACTCACTAAGGGCTGTGAATGAACATGATTCATAGCCGTTGAAATAAAAAGAGCGTTTTTGGGACTAAGCTTGTGCTTTATACTGTCTCAGGAAGCCTAGGTCAGAACAAGATGGTTTAACCATCAGAGATGGCCTCAATCCATTTCAGTATGGATAATGTAGACTTTGCTGGCAGAAACAGAACAGACATGATTGGGTTGATACATGTATTACCAGGAGCTGCCAAGGGTCAGCCAGCCTCCCTTCCTACCTCTCCATTCTCCGGAGGGTCCCCGTTGCCGAAGGTGCTCGTGACCACCAGAACTAGGGTTTCATGTTCCAGGTGAACAATGTCGTACTCATCCATCGACGTCACCTGGAAAGATAAAAGTGGTAGTTTCAGAAGAACAAGGTTTGAAAGCCACCAACTGCAATGGAACAGGCTGGCCTCCAGAAGTTGTGGGTACTCCGTCTCTGGAGGTTTTCAAGGAGATACCGGATAGCCATTTGTTCAGAATGGTATGAGGTCTCCTGCTTGAGCAGCGGGGTTGGATGAGAAGACCCCCCAACTCTAGTATTCTGTAACTGCAAATATGCACCGATATGGACATTTGTGGGCGACAGTTGGACAATGTTTCTTCCCAGGAGTCCAAGGGACTCTAAAAGCACAAAACCACAGAGAAAGGGCTGCCAGATTGCGGCATGCTATTTAAAAAATAGCTGGCTTCCCTCCGTCACTTTCCTTTTTTAAAAATGATTCAAATGGCCATTTTTTAAAAGCTCAATTTGCATCTGCGTTCTTTCCTTTTCCCTGTCAAATGCTGGGGAATCCAGGAAATTCAAGCCGTTCAAATATAAAGCTTTATTGCATGCGTAAACTCTCTACAAGAACCTGAACCACTAACAGTCAAGGGAAATGAGCGGGAGATAAGGCAGGAAATTCAAGGGGTCGGGCTGGATTTAGGCCCAGCGCAAAGGGATGCAAGACTGATGATGCCTCCCTCGCTCCCGGCCTGGTCATCTCCTACGTCACCAAATGAAACAACAAATCAGGAAACTTCACTTTGGAGGAGTTGCAAGCTTTAATTGACCTAAAGAAATAATTAAACAATCCCAAAACGATGGTTGCCCCAAAACACAAAGGGAGGATTTTCAAGGCTGGTCTAAGAGAACTTTGTATTTCAACCTCAAATAATTGGGACAGCTCTTAACTTGTTGGGAATGGCAGTGTTTCTTGGGCCATTCACTCTTGTGGTCTCCGGGAGTTGCCCAAGCAAGCTGAGGGTCCTTACCTTGGCATCAAAGGCATGCTTGAAGATTTCACAAAGAGTTTTTGCATAGACCTGGGATTTCCCCGTTTCTGTGGCGTAGAGGATGGTTGCTTTGACCCGCTTCGCCATTGCTTGCCCCATCAGCTTCGCAGAGAACTTGACTGCTCTGTGCGGGAGATGAAAAGAAAATAAACGCATGGCCTTGGAAAGTTCTCCTGAGCATTGTAGCGCTTGATACTGCACTGGGGAGGCCAATGCTTGGAACACTGCTGTCCCACTGCCCACGACTTGAATTTCTAACTAAAAACGATCCTTGGCTCTATTTGATGAGAAAGGCATAGTTTTATGTTGTGGCCCGGCAGGAGCCGTTGGAGCTGCCGCCAGATTCCGACAGCGAGGGGTCTTATGAGTTGGCCCTGGAGGAGGTGGAGGATCCTGGACAGGGTGCCGACTCCGAGCAGGGCGACGAGAGACTGGTTGGCCACCAGGTGGCGGTGGAGCTTTGAATCAGAGGGCGTGTTCAGGAAAACACTTTGTGAGTTGTTTCGGGATGCACGCCATCGAAGGGCTACTCGGCGGAAGGAACAACTGCGTAATTATAGGAGATGATTGCGCTTAGCTGATGCTTATTAAGACCCTCTCCTGATTATAAAAGAGACTGTTTGTGCCACGCCCTTTTTGCAGAAGTCAACGTTCACGTTAAAGACTAACCAGAAACAAACTTGGCAGGCTGGATTGCTGCCAGAGTTTGTGTGCATTGCTGCCAAGCTTTGTAGGACTTGCTGCCAGAGTGCTTATCTCTTTGTTTATGTGGCTTGCAGCCAACGAGAGTCTTGACTGATTAAAAGAAACCTTTTTATTTATGTGGGTTTTGGCTTTCATTCCTGGACGGAGGGGGGGGGGGTCAGAACAGTTTTAGTAGAGGCCAAGGACACTGCAGCATTGCATAGTCAGAACCAGAGGCGGTATTCAGACGGTTCGGAGTGGTTCGCCCGAACCAGTAGTGAAAATATGTCCGCTCTCTGCTGTCCTGTTTAGGCGTGTTTTCAAGCAGCGCGCATACAGGCATGCTGCATGTGCCATCAAAGCACATGCACAAAAGGCCAAGAGCATGTGTGAATGGACGCTCACATTTGCGTACCGGTAGGAGAAGTAAGCGAATACCACCCCTGGTCAGAACTGAGAATCACATGCCAAAAACCCTAATTTCTCCTCTCCCCTCTGTTTATTGCCTCTCATTGCACAACCAAATGTAACCAATCAAGTTCATGCACGGTTTTTTCCATAATGGCCATTCCAAGTGCAATTTGTTATGCAGCTCCCTCCTTCTTCCAGCTGGGTGACCTTGAGGCAGCCTCTGGAGAAAGCACAGTTTCTACTTTCTATTTCCCAAGCGTTCCTCCCTTCGTTCCCCCCCTCCCCATAGTCCACGGCAGTTTGCCACCCCATAGCGGTGAAGCACAGCAATCTTAACTTGACAGCTGACAACTGCCTCCAGTTCTGGTCACTATTGTACAAAAAAGAAAAATAAAAGGTGTCTACATCCAAAGAATTGTGCAAAGAAGAGCAAGAGAAATGATAGGGTCAGGGGGGAAAAGCAAGAATAAAACCAAAGTGTTGCAAGATGCTAAATCAAGAGGAGGGTTCGGATTACCTGACTGGGAGCTATAGTACCAGGCAGCTAGCCTGATATGGATCAAGGAATGGATAATGTTAAGAAATAGTAGGCTCTTGAATCTAGAGCAGTGTTTCTCAACCTTGGCAACTTGAAGATGTCTGGACTTTAACTCCCAGAATTCCCCAGCCAGCGAATGCTGGCTGGGGAATTCTGGGAGTTGAAGTCCGGACATCTTCAAGTTGCCAAGGTTGAGAAACACTGATCTAGAGGGACATGACTTGCTGTTGGGATGGCATGCTTTCTTATGGTATAAGGGAACTAAAACACATGGTTATTTTAGGAGGCACCATATAAGACAGGCTTTGTTATTAAACTGGGAGAAGATTAAGAGGCTACACTATTTAAAAAATCCAGTCTGGATATCAACCATTGAAGCTTTTTCATATTCAATAATATACAAAAAGGAACAAACAGTTAGATATGCTGAATTATTAAATACAGAGGGTGAACTCAAATCTATACAAGATTTGAAACAGGAAGGTATTGAAGTTAATTGGTATTCATATGTGCAAATACATTCTAGATATAATGAAGATCAAAAAAAGGAGGGTTTTTACGATAAAATGACTGAATTAGATAAAATCTTAACAGGTACTGATGAAAAAGTAATTAGAAATGATAGGGTCAAGGATCAAATTATGTTTTTGACCTAAATGTCACGTCAACAGTAATGAGGCTGAAAGTAGATAGAATCAGGACTGGAAAGTAGATATGGCTGGAACAAAACTTTAGTCTGAATGACAGTTCAATTCAATTTAATCTAAATCAATTAAAAGCCGTTCATTGTTATCTATAAATTGGATTGCAGTTTGTGAATCCCACAAAATCCCAGATCAGATCTCTGAGCTTATCCAAACCATTAATTCAATGAATTAAATCAAGCCAAATCATTGAGGTGATTCGGGGGGGGGGGGGGGGACAATCTCGCATGGAGGAATCGAATTATCACACTGATTTGGGAGCGCCCAACTCGATGCATTGAATCCCCCAAAGGGATAAATTCAATCTTTGAGCTTCAGATCCAATTTTTGCACAGCCTTTTAAAAGCTACATTTCCCCCTCTTTGTCCAGTTAAACTGAAGTTAGTCCACCAGGATTTTCAGTGTTTGAGTGTCATCCGTGAAACGTGCAGTTAATAGACTGCTTAAATTTTTAACGGCACCTCTAAAACTGTGCTAAGGATAAAGGTAGAGGTTCCCTTTGCATTTGCGTGCTAGTTGTTCCCAACTCTAGGGGGCAGTGCTCATCTCTGTTTCAAAGCTGAAGAGCCAGCGCTGTCCAAAGACATCTCCGTGGTCATGTGGCCGGCATGATTCAACGCCGAAGGCACATGGAACGTTGTTCCCTTCCCACCTAAGGTGGTTCCTATTTTCCTACTTGCATTTTTTACATGCTTTTGAACTGCTAGGTTGGCAGAAGCTGGGACGAGTCACGGGAGCTCACTCTGTTACATGGTGCTAGGGATTCGACCCGCCGAACTTCCAACCTTTCTGATCGACAAGCTCAGCATCTTAGCCGCTGAGCCACCGTGTCCCTGAAAAAACTGTGTTACACACAGGGAAATGTAACAGTATGGCTGCTCATACTTACTTAGCTAATTTTTTAAAGCCAATTGCTCTCTTCTTGGTGGGGGTGCCGTTGGCTCCTTTCCAGATGTGGGTGTTCCAAGGGTCAGGCTGAAAGAAGATAAAAATAATCTCAGTTAAAAGAGAAAAACTGAGTCTAAGGATGACGTCAAGAATCTACCATGTCCAAATGTAGCTTCAACAGTCTTTTGGGGTATTGTTCAGGAGTTGAATTCTAAATCACATCTGCGCCACTGCAGCAGACTTAATCCAGCCCTCTAGAATTAACTAGGGTCAGTAGGATGGAGTGGTGCGGTGGCCTAGAGAGGTGGAGCTCTCTCCTCACAATCAGGAGGCTGTGAGTTCAATCCTAGGTAGAGGCAGATATTTCTCTGGGAATATATCTGCTGAACAAAACTCCGCGTTGGCAACAGGAAGGGAATCTGGCCATTCAAATGCTCTGCTAGTTCCATGCAGTTGCCCAGACTCCACCTCGCAAGGGATTATGGGGTCATTAAAAGAGGATGATGAGTAGGATAGGTCTATGGTCACACAGAAGGCTAAATCATGAACTAATTAAATTCCAACCATAGGCAAAGAGAAATGGTTTTATATTAACATACAAGTCACCAGAAGTCCTAACCAGACAACTATTTCACCCTGTTAATTGCATATAATTATTTTTTTTAAATTTACTGATTTGTATCTAGCCTTTACGGTTTTTACAAGTAACTCAAGGCGGCAAATATATCCAACACACATTCCTTCTCCTATTTTCCCCACAACAACCCCTTGAGATGAATTGAGCTGAGAGAGTGGGACTGGCCCCAAGTCACCCAGCTGGCTTTCATGGCTAAGGCATGGACTAGAACTCCCAGCCTCCTGGTCAATGGCCCAAAAGCCACCCAACTGGCTTTCATGCCTAAGGCAGGACTAGAGCTCCCAGCCTCATGGTCAATGGCCCAAAGTCACCCAGCTGCTTTCATGGCTAAGGCAGCACTAGAACTCCCAGCCTCATGGTCAATGGCCCAAAGTCGCCCAGCTGGCTTTCATGCATAAGGCAGGACTAGAACTCCCAGCCTCCTGGTCAATAGCCCAAAAGCCATCCAGTTGGCTTTCATGGCTAAGGTAGGACTAGAGCTCCCAGCCTCCTGGTCAATGGCCCAAAAGCCACCCAGCTGGCTTTCATGGCTAAGTCAGGACTAGAACTCCCAGCCTCCTGGTCAATGGCCCAAAGTCGCCCAGTTGGCTTTCATGGCTGGCAGGACTGGAACTCCCAGCCTCCTGGTCAATGGCCCAAAAGCCACCCAGTTGGCTTTCATGGCTAAGACAGGACTAGAACTCCCAGCTTCCTGATCAATGGCCCAAAGTCGCCCAGCTGGCTTTCATGGCTAAGGCAGGGTTTGAACTCATAGTCTCCCGTTTTTTTAGCCTGGTGCCTTAACCTGTAGACCAAACTGGCACTTTAACGGTGCTTTGTTCTCTCTTGCTCCCAAATGTAGTCTTTAATTGATTCAAGTACTGTAACCTCCATATTTTGGAGCACGGCACGGGACTAAAAATGCTCCTTACAGAAAATCTTATAGTTCACTTATATAGAGCTGGGGTCTCATGTACTGGAAGAGGGGAGGGGGCTTGAAAAGGGTCGCCGGCTTGGCAGGGAAGCCAGAGGCTTCTGGAGCTTTCCCAAAGTCCCCCACTGGCTGTGCAATATTTCTGGCAAGAGAATGGAAGAATATCAGAGCAGACTTTTCCTGGCAAAAAAAAAAAATATGATTTTCAAATTAGGCAAACGCACAGTTCCCTCCAGCCTTAGCACAGCCCAACAACGGCAGCAGCTCTTACAATAATTAAGTGCAAATCCCAACCGTCTATATCAATTTCCTGCATAAATTTAGTCTCTGCCAGTGGGAAAAGCCTTCTGTAACCATTTCGGTTATTAATTGCAGCTTTCCCTAGTAATTTTAGTTTCTTATTAGGAAACCTCTGAGTGCTTTTGTAAGTGCTGCCCTACTTCTTCTTCTTCTTATTATTATTATTATTATTTTTGTATATGTTTTATTTGCAGTTTTCCTTTAACAACCAACATATTTTGTGGACAGTGTAATGACTGGGCGTATACATTTTTACACAGATAACAATAACAATGCAATTACATATACGTAGTTTTTGTCTTCCAACTTATAACCTTAATAAATGTATTAATAATTATAAAATATTCCTTTATATACCATGTTTTCCCCAAAATAAGACTTCTTTTGACCCCTGAAATAAGCGCTTGGCCTTATTTTCGGGGAGGTCTTATTATTTTTGAGATTCAGGAGGCGGCGAGTGGGGTCACCTCATGGCTCCTCCTGTGTTGCAGTATTTTCAGGGAGGGCTTATTTTAGCGCATGCATTAAAAAGCCCAATTGGGCTTATTATCCGGGGAGGTCTTATTTTCAGGGAAACAGGGTATCAATATGTTTAATACTATTTTCCCAATTCATACTCTGCCCTACTTCTGAACTTTCTCTCACCTATGGTAGGCCTCCCCATCCCTGTTCTGGGAATGCAAATTTTATTTACTTATTCAATCAATGCATGTGGCCATCTCAAGGAAGTGACTCTGGGTAGTTAACAACAAGAATAATACCAAGTTTGGGTTGTATGCAACACTCATTTTCATCTTTTTTCCATAAAACAAAACCTGCAGAGGCACCAGAACATGGAATGTCATTACCTCCAAGACGTCTGTCAGGTTTTTGAAAGATGCCCTAATTAATTTATGAGCCTCGAGCCAAGTTTCAAAAGAAATTCAGGTATTTATTAGGAGCAACATTTTGGCAATTACCCAAGTGGAGTCAGATCTGACCTCACGTATGTTATGCTGAACTTTGCCCATTTCCCCCCTCTCTTCAGTCTGTGTCATAAATCACATTATCCAATGAGGTGCTCTAGCAAGCTGCAAAATTCCACACCTCACAAGCCTGCTGTGGTAACTTGAGATCTGACCCTGGCTGAAGGCATGTGTGGAATGTGTCCCTCCCCTTCCGCCCATGTCAACTCGATAACAGACATGGAGGTGCTTTGTGAGTTGACATTTGGCTCCCCTCACTTCCCGAAGGCGAGTTGACAATGTCACTACCACTGTGAATGGCCCCAATTGCAGGTAGCATCAATTGCTTTGATTTAGTTACAAAGCCTTAGTATGGCCACACTTTGGAATATTGCATCTAGTTTTGGTCACCACAATATAAAAAAAAGATGTTGAGACTCTAGAAAGGGTGCAGAGAACAGCAACAAGAAATTATCAGGGGTCTGGAGTTTAAGTCAGATGAAGAATGGAAATGGGTACGTCGAGACTAGTGAAAAGAAGGACTAGGGAAGAATGATAGCAGTGTTCCAGTATTTGAGGGGCTACCACAAAGAAGAGGGGGTCAAGCTATTTTCCAAAGCACCAGAAGGCAGGACAAGAAACAATGGATGGAAACTAATCAAGGAGAGAAGCAACCTAGGATAAATTTCCTCACCATGAGAACAATTAATCGGCTTGCCTCCAGATGTTATGGGTGTTCCATCACTGGAGGTTTTTAAGAAGAGACTGGACAGTCACTTGTCTGAAATGGTAGAGGGTCTCCTGCTTGCAGGGGGTTGGATTAGAAGATCTACTGTCAGGCCTGCAGCGGTTCCTTTAAGAATCTTTGGCCTGCCACGCTCTCATTAGGGGGTGGGATAGCAAGGGTAGAATGTGTTGTTTTTTAAAATAAAAAATTCCTTTCTAGAAGCTCAAGGCCATCTTTTGTCTCTGCACCTTTGCACCTGATCGGAAGCAGTTGGGCGTAGGTGCTAGCGTGGAAGAAGAAGATTGGACCATGTGATGGATTGTGGGTGTGGGGACAAGATCATGAACTTTTAACTGGGTGGGATTCTGATGCAACCTCCAGAATTGGGATTTCATAGCATAATGCCAAGATGTCTAATCTATTAAATTGGAACTTTAAGGATCGTTTTGCTTTGGACTCTGATTTAATTCTACATGATACTTGGAATGCTGACACCTACAAGACCTCCTTTAAAACTCTCTTATTCTATGTTCTCCATCCCCAAACATTAGCTGAAATCTGAACTGGCGGGTGAGAAAACGGTACCTGATACTCAAAGGACGGTGTAAGTCTATAGTTGAGCATTTCCTGGTGGAAGACAGGGGTGATGCTTCCAGACATGGGCGGGACAATCCACACCCAGTCGGCCGGACAACCTCCTCGGCAATGATGTTCATTCTCCATGTGTTTGATGAAGGACTCGGTGGCTGAGTGATGATCCACAATGGTCACCTTGTCACTCTGTAGAGAGAGAAGGGGGAAACGCTAAAAATGTGATCACAAACTCCACCTAAACAAATGCAGCATTTTAGGACTTAGTTCACGCCAGTGGTGGGATTCAAATAATTTACCAACCAGTTCTCTGCCCTAATGACCAGCTGGGTAGGTGAGGCTCAGTGGTCATGTGATCATGTGGGCGTGGCCAAGTCAATGTCACTCAGGTCGATGGGCACTTCGCCTTAGTTGTTACAATGGTAATAAGGGTTAACTGGAGAGGCAGTTTCTGTAAGCAGGGCAATAAAGATTAGGCTAGAAACAACACCAGAATGTTTCCTTCCTGCCTTCCTTGCAGGATTAGCCCTGTAAAGTGGGAAAAAACAAAACATTTCTTCCAACAACTGGTTCTCCGAACTGCTTAGAAAGTTACCAACCGGTTCTCCCGAATAGGTGCGAACTGGCTGAATCCCACCACTGGTTCACGCAGTATGAACCAATTCAGTTCAAGATTCTCAGTCGTGGTTGTCCCAAAAGTGCTTTTTGCAAAGGCAACTGGACTGAAGAAGAACCGAAGAAGCTTCTGGGATGAGAAGCCGAACGTTTTCAAGAAAAGAAAACCACGACGTAGTCCAGTTGCCTTTGGAAAAAGCACTTTGGGGAGAATTCAAGGTATTGGTTATTACAATCATAGCTTGTTCGGACCCAACTTCCCAAACACAGCAAATCTTCTGAAGTGAACTCAAACATTCCTTTAATTAGGAGTGCCAGCAGCCGCCGGCAAAAAGTTTCCTCTCTCACTGCACGGTAACAAGCCTGCCCAGCCCAAAGATGAATAATTGTCTGCCATATCTATTTATCTCTGCCCCCTGCCTTTTAAACCCAGAGCTAGGGTGGGGCTTCGCTAGCAGTGGTGGCTCTTCCATCCCAAGGACCGGCTCATAGATTTCTGCTGCTCTCCTCTCCTCTGCCTTCTGTGCATCCAAGCATCAGGCACTGGACTCAGCTGTTCCTCCTCTTCCTCATCAGCCACCTCTAGACTCTCCATCTGAGGGCTGACGGACGGCCCAGGCCCCCCTCTGTCTCTCTCTCTCTCTGCCAGCTCCAATCCCTCTTCTCCCTCGGAGTTCTCAGGTTGCCTTGATGCTGACCCTGACTCCCACACCTCCTCCTTTTCCTCCTCTGATTCTGTAAAAAGAGCCGAGGTGGCGCAGTGGTTAGGGTGCAGTACTGCAGGCCACTTCAGCTGACTGTTATCTGCAGTTCAGCGGTTCTAATCTCACCGGCTCAAGGTTGACTCAGCCTTCCATCCTTCCGAGGTGGGTGAAATGAGGGCCCAGACTGTGGGGGTGATACGCTGACTCTGTAAACCGCTTAGAGAGGGCTGAAAGCCCTATGAAGCGGTATATAAGTCTAACTGCTATTGCTATTGCTATTGCTGCTGGAGGGACCAGCAGCCGACACGCCACAACATAGCTGCAGTTTCATATAGTGCCAAGGTTGCCAGTCCCAATTACAGTCAGTAAATGAGGACTTACCGTTACAGCATTCCGAAGATTGTGTATTTGTAACAAATGGCTATTGGTTTTTTTTTATGAAATTATCTGCCAGTACCTGGAAACTGTACAGGACTGCAATGTTGATTTCCACTAGTGTCTTATCTTTCCAGAGAGAGGAAGTTTTCCTCATGTCTAAGTTCATCTTTTTAGCCACTTCCTGAAATGCACAAACAACACGGGTTCATCACAATTAGACGTGAAATGATGCTTGAACAAATGGCTTACTACTTCCTTCAAAGAAGCTGGGCATCCAAAATAGAATAGAATAGTAGAGTTGGAAGGGACCTTGAAGGTCTTCTAGTCCAACCTCCTGCCTAGGCAGGAAACCCTACACCACTTCAGACAAATGCTTATCCAACATCTTCTTAAAAATATCCAGTGTTGGAGGACCCACAACTTCTGGAGGCAAGCTGTTCCACTGATTAATTGTTCTAACTGTCAGGAAATTTCTCCTTAGTTCTAAGTTGTTTCTCTCCTTGATTAGTTTCCACCCATTGCTTCTTGTTCTGCCCTCAGGTGCTTTGGAGAATAGTTTGACTCCCTCTTCTTTGTGGCAACCCCTGAGATATTGGAAGACTGCTATCATGTCTCCCCTAGTCCTTCTTTTCATTAAACTAGACATACCCAGTTCCTGCAACTGTTCTTCATATATTTTAGCTGTCAGTCCCCTAATCCTCTTTGTTGCTCTTCTCTGCACTCTTTCAGAGTCTCCACATCTTTTCTACATCGTGGCGACCAAAACTGGATGCAGTATTCCAAGTGTGGCATTACCAAAACATTATAAATTGGTATTAACACTTCACGTGATCTTGATTCTATCCCTCTGTTCATTGCAGCCTAGAACTGTGTTGGCTTTTTTGGCAGCTGCTGCACACGGCTGGCTCATATTTAAATGGTTGTCCACTAGGCCTCCAAGATCCCTCTCATAGATTACTATTGAGCAAGGTACCACATATACTGTGACTGTATATTTAGATATCTAACTTCAGAATTCCTAAATTTACATCTAAGGTGGTGAAACAAGGGGTAGCTTTGTTGATCGGCTAGAAGTTACAAGCAGAACACAAGCAGGAGGGAACAGTTTCATTCAGAGTTCAGAGCAGACAGGGCCAGACAGATTGCTAGTTTACTTCTCAGAGCAGCAGACTGCTTAAGTTTCTGTTTCAATTCTCTGCACAGACTCAGATCTGTTTAAGCTCCCATTGTCTGACTTAGTTGCTATGCCTATTCATTGGATGACCTTGTTCCCATGTCTCCCCCAGTCATGAATATTTTAACAAGTTCATTTCTTCTTTTTTCCTTCTAGAATTTTTTCATTTTTTGTTCTCTTACATAGCATTTTAAGTATACATTCACATAATTGTTATTCTTCTTTACATTTATCATTTTTATACATTTATTATTTCATTTAATAGGTTATAATATACAGTTTGGGTTGCTTTATTTACCATCCCTTCCTCCTGTTGTATCACCATCTTATTTTCCCTTTCTTTTCTCCCTCCCTCCCTCCCTTCTCTACTTACTTACTTCTTCCTCTCCTTCCTTCTTTCCTTACCTTTCTCCTACTCCTACTCTTCCTCTTCCCCTTCCTACCCTTCTCATTCTCTCCCTTCCATCCTCCTCTCCTTGCCTCTTTCTTCTTTCCCCCGTCTTCCTTTCATTCTCTCCTCCTTTCTCTTTTTCTGAGTCTCTTTCTCTGCCTGTTATGCAGTCACAGCCTACTCCCTCTCTTATCTGATCCATCCCTAGGCAGCATCCCTTCCGCGTCCCAAGGCCTTTCTCACACACCATTAGAGGCAGTCACTAGTCTTTCAACTCTTGCAACCTCCTTGAAGGGTTTCAAAGATCCAGACGTATGATTTGAGAGAGAAAGGCTACCTCTAGGATGTTGTAACGAGAGCTGTCACAGTAATCCCGGACTCCGATTTCGGTCCCCATGTACCAGCCGCTGAAAGGGCATGCAGTGAACTCCAACCCGCCAATCTCCAGCAGCATGTTAGAAACAGCTGGTAAGGCATACCATTGAAGCCCAAGGTCTTTAAACCACTTGATTCTGTTAAAGAAAAACAAATAAATGAAAAGCAGGAATAACCAGGGCAATGTCCACTAGAAAAACTACAGAAGCTTAATCTACTTGAAGAACATCTGGTTTAACTTGGAGGAACCTTGTCCAATTCTGGAGGACATTTATCCATCCATTGATCAATCAAAGAACCGTGGTGGTGCAGTGGTTAGGATGCAGTATTGCAAGTTAACTCACTGCTCACTGTCAACAGTTCGATCCTGACTGGCTCAAGGTTGACTCAGCCTTCCATCCTTCCAAAGGCAGTAAAATGAGGACCCAGATTATCGGGGGCAAGATGCTGACCCTTAGAGAGGGCTGTAAAAGCACTATGAAGCAGTGTAGAAGTCTAAGTGCTATATCTATCTATCTATCTATCTATCTATCTATCTATCTATCTATCTATCTATCTATCATCTATCTATCTATCTATCTATCTATCTATCTATCCATCCATCCATCCATCCATCCATCCATCCATCCATCCATCCATCCATCCATCCATCTATCTATCTATTTATCTATCTATCTATCTATCTATCTATCTGCCTTCCATCCTTCTGAGGTGGGTAAAAGGAGGACCCAGTTCCTTCCTTCCTTCCTTCCTTCCTTCTTTCCTTCCTTCCTTCCTTCCTTCCTTCCTTTTTCTATCTATCTATCATCTATCTATCTATCTATCTATCTATCTATCTATCTATCTATCTAGCTAGCTAGCTAGCTAGCTATCTAGCTATCTAGTTATCTATCTATCTGCCTTCCATCCTTCCGAGGTGGGTAAAAGGAGGACCCGATTATTGGGGGCGGTATAGAAGTCTGATCTATCTATCTATCTATCTATCTATCTATCTATCTATCTATCTATCTATCTATCTATCTATCATCTATCTATCTATCTATCTATCTATCTATCTATCTATCTATCTATCTATCTATCTATCTATCTGCCTTCCATCCTTCCAAGGTGGGTAAAATGAGGACCAGATTATTGGGGGCAAGATGCCAACTCTGTAAACCGCTTAGAGAGGGCTGTAAAGCACTGCAAAGTGATATAGAAAGCCAAGTGCTATTGCTATTGCTATCAATCAATTATCAGTCCGTCACATTTTGAGGCTCACAGCAAATTCCATGCCTAAGGATTGATCCATAAAGCTTAAACGTCATCCTAGCACATAAGTAAAGTATAAAGCAAAATAAGAAGCCAGAGAGTAAAGGAACCACCTT
This sequence comes from Thamnophis elegans, assembly GCF_009769535.1. Lineage (NCBI taxonomy): Eukaryota > Metazoa > Chordata > Lepidosauria > Squamata > Natricidae > Thamnophis > Thamnophis elegans. The sequence goes on from NC_045553.1 coordinate 6,474,209, forward strand.
TAAGTTGGATAGAACTGACAGGGGGATATGAGAAATGCTTTTGATACACACCAAAAGGTAGGTGATGGTGCCCTATCTCGAATGTCCCACAATATAATTAAGTTTGGGAACTCACCACCACTTGACATCAGCTTAACGGGAGCCAAGAACACAAGCTTTTGGACTTACTGGGGGTGTCGAATGGGGACTTCCAACACTAACTCAGATGGGATCTCAAAAAGCTCAGGATCGTTCCCATTGGCCTGGAGAAGGAGTGGTAGGATGTCGAATCGGCCATAGGGGGCTTTCCATCCTTGTTGTATGCAAATCTGCACCCAAAGGGGAGAAAAAAAGTAGGTTGGTGGATATCCGTGCAACAAAACACAGGTGCAAAATGTGAAGTCTACCAACATCTGTTTGTTGATCCTCAGACTGCCCTTAAAGTGGTGATCTGGGGTGTGTTGTGGCCCACCAGTGACCAGCAGAGCTGGCAACAGATTCAGGCAGTGAGGAGGGTTGGGGAGGAACATGGGCCAGTCCTGGAGTCTGGGGAAGGCTCTGATGAAAGCTCTGTGTCAGAGGCAGAGAAGGAGCCAGGGCCGTATGCCAGTTATCAGCTGCCTTCGGAGTCAGACATCAGTGAGGCAGAAGAACAGCTGGAGCCTGTTCCCAGTGTGCACAAGCGCAGAGTTGCCAGACGAAGGAAATTGCTAAAGAACAGGGGTCGATTTGGGAGTAAGGCCAGAATTGGATGATGAATGGCCCTTCCCAGACGAATAAAAGAGGAGCAAAAGGGGAGTGGAGTTTGCAGGAGACAATTAGTTTACTTAATTGGTTCGTGACTTTCCGAAACTCCTGCAGATATCGGCCTGGCAGCTCTCCAATCCAGATAAGGCCTGTGACTGTAAATCCTCCCTTGAAAGACTTTGCTGGATGTGAATGAGCAGAATTCACAGCAAATTAATAAAAAGTTTTTGTTGGGACACGGAGTTTGCTTCATGCTCGATATTCTATTTAATGCTTAGTAGTGAGTCCTGTTGTCAAACAACAACAGTTCTGTTCAAATTTTGCATGGTTTCCCCTGAATAAGCTTCAAATACTCATCATTTATAAAGTGTTTGGTTGCTAAAAGAAGCTTTGGAATAAGCAGGAAGGATCATGTTAATTGGTGTCAAACTGCTATTAAAAAAGGCAACAAACGGTAGCTGCAAAATCGAGTTTGTAAGATGTTGGTGACAATCAAAATGAAAAGATTACAATTAAGCAGATTTGGATTCAGAAGTGTTTTTTTTTTAAATACATGCAGTCAAATTTTATTTTTGTAGCCTTTGGAGGTACTCCAGATGAGAAGCACAACTATGAGTTCTAATTATTAGTTCACAACTATGTGTATCTTCTTCTCCTTCTTCTCCTCTGTCTCCTCCTTCTTCTCCTCGTCCTCTTTCTTTCTCCCTCTCTTCTCTTCCTTCTCTCTTCCTCCTCTCCTCTCTTCCTTTCCTCTCCTTTCCTCCCCTCTTCCTCTCCTCTCCTTTCTTCTTTTTCTCTTCTTTTCTTCTCTCTTCCTCCTCTCCTCTCTCTTCCTCTCCTCTCTTCACTCATCCTCTCCTCTTTTCCTTTTCTCTTTTCTTCTATCTTCCTCCTCTCCTCTCTTCCTTTCCTCTCCTTTCCTCCCCTCCTCCTCTCTCCTTTCTTCTTTTTCTCTTCTTTTCTTCTCTCTTCCTCCTCTCCTCTCTCTTCCTCTCCTCTCTTCACTCATCCTCTCCTCTCTTCACTCATCATCTCCTCTTTTCCTTTTCTCTTTTCTTCTATCTTCCTCCTCTCCTCTCTCCTTTCCTCCCCTCCTCCTCTCCTTTCTTCTTTTTCTCCTTTTCTTCTCTCTTCCTCCTCTCTCTTCCTCTCCTCTCCTCTCTCATCCTCTCCTCTTTTCCTCTCCTCTTTTCTTCTCTCTTCATCTTCTCCTCTCTTCCTTTCCTCTCCTTTCCTCCCCTCCTCCTCTCTCCTTTCTTCTTTTTCTCTTCTTTTCTTCTCTCTTCCTCCTCTCCTCTCTCTTCCTCTCCTCTCTTCACTCATCCTCTCCTCTCTTCACTCATCCTCTCCTCTTTTCTCTTTTCTTCTATCTTCCTCCTCTCCTCTCTCCTTTCCTCCCCTCCTCTCACCTTTTCCTTTTCTCTTTTCTTCTCTCTTCATCCTCTCCTCTCTCTTCCTCTCCTCTCTTCACTCATCCTCTCCTCTCTTCACTCATCCTCTCCTCTTTTCTCTTTTCTTCTATCTTCCTCCTCTCCTCTCTCCTTTCCTCCCCTCCTCCTCTCCTTTCTTCTTTTTCTCTTCTTTTCTTCTCTCTTCCTCCTCTCCTCTCTCTTCCTCTCCTCTCTTCACTCATCCTCTCCTCTCTTCACTCATCCTCTCCTCTTTTCTCTTTTCTTCTATCTTCCTCCTCTCCTCTCTCCTTTCCTCCCCTCCTCCTCTCCTTTCTTCTTTTTATCTTCTTTTCTTCTCTCTTCCTCCTCTCCTCTCCTCTCTCATCCTCTCACCTTTTCCTTTTCTCTTTTCTTCTCTCTTCATCCTCTCCTCTCCTTTCTGAAACACTTCCCACACCCCCTTTCCTTATCTGTGATCTTTGATAGACCAGTGTCAAGTGTGCAGCCCCTCCTTCCGATCTCCCAAGGTCATTCTCGCAGACCATTACAATAATTTAATGGTTTTTTCCACCACAGTTATCTTATCCTTATAGGATTCCGTACGTCCCACCACATCATGCACCAACCTCAGTCAGCTCCACACTGGCTGGGTCACCCAAGATGGTACCGTCTGGTTGTTTATAGCCAGCATAACGGATGAGTTGGGAGTTCCAGACTCGGAAGTCATGTTTGCCATCAGTCCTCTGGGGGAAGATGGTGATGGCAGACCTAGGAGGACAAGAGAAAAAGAGATACGGGTTTAACATTCCTGATGAAAGGAGAGTTACTCTGCAAACAGGGCCCAACCAGGAGGTCCACAATCATAAGGAATAGAAGAGAATAAGCTGGAAGGTCTTCTAGTCCAGCCCCTGTTCAAACAGGAGACCCTATACAATTTTAGATAAGTGACTGTCTAGAGTAGATTCTTCTTAAAAACCTCCAGTGATGGAGTGCCCACTATTTCCAGTGGCAAGCTGTTCCACTGGTTAATTGTCCTCACTATTAGGAAGTTTCTCCTTAATCTCAGGTTGCTTCTCTCTTTGATTAGTTTCCAACCATTATTTCTTGTCCTGCCTTATAGTGCTTTCTAGAATAATTTAACCCCTCCTCTTCTTTGTGGCAGGGCCTCAAATACTGAAATTGTCAGAGTTCCAAACAGCATCCAAAAGTAAATCAGAGTCCGAGGCAAGGTATTGCTCAAAGTTCCAATTTATTAAGAGAGACCTGTTAGCACATCTGTGGAAAACCTGAATCTGAAAGCTTGCTGCATTTTCCCCACCCAGTTGAAAGTTCAAGATCCTGCCCCCACACAAACAAGTCCATCCCATGGTCCAATCTTCCACTGCCACACTGGCAGCTTCCACCCATCCATTTCCAGTCAGGTGCAGAGGTGCAGAGACAAAAGATGACCTTGGCTTTCTACAAAGAATTTTGTTATGGGTGCATAGTATGCAACTCCTTACAATCCCCCCTCCCATTTTCCCAAAAAAGAAAAATGCATAGTAGAAAAATAGAAAATGTGGCTGGCTTTCATGGCTAAGGCAGGACTAGAACTCAGAGTCTTCTGGTGATTGGCCCAAAGTCACCTAGCTGGGTTTCATGGCTAAGGCAGGACTAGAACTCAGAGTCTCCTGGTGATTGGTCCAAAGTCACTCAGCTGGCTTTCATGGCTAAGGCGGGACTAGAACTCACTGTCTCCTGGTGATTGGCCCAAAGTCACCCAGCTGGGTTTCATGGCTAAGGCAGGATTAGAATAGAGTCTCCTGGTGATTGGCCCAGTCACCCAGCTGGGTTTCACAGCTAAGGCGGGACTAGAATAGAGTCTCCTGGTGATTGGCCCAAAGTCACCCAGCCATCTTTCACGGCTAAGGGGGGACTTGAACTCATGCTTTCTTCTGCTTTCTAGTCTAGTGCCTTAACCACTAGACCAAACTGGTTATTGGAGATTCTAACTTTAGGTTGCTCCGTTTTCTGCTGAGCTTCTCAGCACAGATAAGATAACAAAGCAGGCCTTGGCCCAGTGCCATCATGCAATCTGCACATGAACACACAAACACACACAAACACTCTCACACACAAGCACGCATGCACACACACACACAGACACACACACCGACACATACCTGAGGTTCCCTTTGTTTGTGGCATACTTGATATGGTTGCAAATATAATTGAACATGCCATGAGCTGTAGTGCAATCCCGGGCATCAAAAACCTGGAAATAATTCAAACAGAAGACTTGGAATTATGATCTAAGGAACAACAAAGACAGTTAACGATATGTAGGCCATTAAGTAGAAATGTGGGGGGGGGGCAAGAGGGGGAAATAGGGAAGAAAATAACAATATATAAGTGTTGTGGCCCAGCAGGAGCCGTTGGAGCTGTAAACAGACTCGACAGCGAGGGGCCCTATGAGTCGGCTCTGGAAGATGTGGAGGACCCTGGACAGGATTCAGACTCCGAGCAGGGACCAGAGAGGCTGGTTGGCCACCAGAAGGTGCCTGAGGCATGGAGCAGCGGTGAAAGCCAAAGGGGGTTGGTCCCTGACGGTCAGGCCCTGGAGCAGTGGGGAGAAGCTAAGGGAGTTGGTCCCGGACGGTAGGCAAAGGCGGGCAGATAAGCACTGACAGCAACTACGCAGATACAGAAGATAATTGGACCCAGGTGGTTGTGATTAGGCCCCTCCCAAGAGAGTATATAAGGAGAGACTTTGGGAGGAGGCTGTTTGCAGGATTTAACTACTATACTAACGCTGGAGAAGCTCTCGTGTGTATTTCTTATCTTGGAAGTCTGGGTTGCTGCCAAAGTCTTGTCGGTGTGTTAATTTACTGTGAATAAATTGTCTAGCAGTAATCTTGTGTTGGAGTGCCTCGGCATTTGGAGGGGGGGGGGTCAGAACATATAAATATATATTCATAGGTAAGATACAAAGGAGGAAAAAAGATAATCAGGATAGATTTGAGAAGGAAAGAGAACAAGAAATGACACTTAATTATTTTGGGGTTTGCGGAAATACCACCCCAAGAAAATAAAAATTAAGAGCTAGAAGAGACAACGACAACAGTAGAAAAAGAAAGGAAGAGAGGAGGAGAGGAGAGGAAGAGGAGGGGAGGAAGATAGAGGTAAGGAGAGGAAGATGGAAGGGAGAAGGAGAGAGGGGAGGAAGGGGAAGAGAGGAGTAGGGGAGAGCTAAGGGAAGAAGGAAGGGAAAGGAGAGGAGGAAGGAAAGAAGGAGAGAAGGGAGGGAGGGAGTAAAGAAAGAACCTACAACAATAGAAAAAGAAAGGAAGAGAGGAGGAGAGGGGATGAGAGAAAGAGGAGGGGAGGAAGATAGAGGTAAGGAGAGGAAGATGGAAGGGAGAAGGAAGGGGAAGAGGGATAGGGCAGAGGTAAGGGAAGAAGGAAGGGAAAGGGAGGAGGAAGGAAGAAAGGAGAGAAGGGAGGGAGGGAGAAAAGAAAGGACCCACAACAATAGAAAAAGAAAGGAAGAGAGGAGGGGAGGAAAGGAAGAGGAGGGGAGGAAGATAGAGGTAAGGAGAAGAAGATGGAAGGGAGAAGGAGAGACGGGAGGAAGGGGAAGAAGAAGAGAGGAATAGGGAAGAGGTAAGGGAAGAAGGAAGGGAAAGGAGAGAGGAAGGAAGAAAGGAGAGAAGGGAGGGAGGGAGAAAAGAAAGAACCTACAACAGTAGAAAAAGAAAGGAAGAGAGGAGGAGAGGAGAGAAGAGAGGGGAGGAAGATAGAGTAAGGAGAGAGATGGAAGGGAGGAGGAGAGACGGGAGGAAGGGGAAGTGGGATAGGGCAGAGGTAAGGGAAGAAGGAAGGGAAAGGGAGGAGGAAGGAAGAAAATAGAGAAGGGAGGGAGGGAGAAAAGAAAGAGAAAAGAAGGTGGTGTCAAAACAGGGGAGGGATGGCAAACAAAACAAATGGTATGTTATAACCTTGTAAATGGAACAACAAATGTATAAAAATGACAAATGTAAAAAAGAATAACAACTATCTGAACCTATTATTGTATATAGAGAACAAAAAATACCCCCCCCCCAAAAAAGAAACATTTAGATGCAGGTTTGCTCTTGGAGAAAAAAAAGATAAGTGCGTAAGTGTATGCATTAAACTGTAACATTTTAAATAGGAGTGGCTCTCATGTCCCGTAGCAGAAAGATTTAATTTCTGCAGACGTGGAACTAGGCTGGGTTAGACCCAAAAAGGTTTTTAAGATCCTGAAGGGCCAATTAAGAAAAACCGTGTAAGAGGAGGAAAGAATTTGACAGGCCTCCCACCTCACATCTGGAGCTGGCTCAGCGAAGTAAACCCTCGTAAACTCTTAAGCAGGCTTAAAATGAGCTCCGTTATCCAGGTAGGGGGAGAGGCACTGTTTTCGCATGCAAATCTCTGGAAGCACTTATTTATTGGGGATTAAACACTTGCACAGAAAAGGATGATTGCCACTCCGACATGCCTCCCCTTCCAGGGAGATTTTGCTTCCCTTTCGGTTTAATGAAAAGGAACATAAGGGGCGGGCGTAGGTGCTTTCGAAATCCTGAACTTAAAATTATTTGGACGGCTTGCTTTGAATCAGATCCCCCCAAATCTTCTGGGAGGGCTTGCTGGAGCCTTCGGCCTCCCCGCAGTCTTCTCAACCGTGTGCCAGCCCAGCATACTCATCATACCTGCTAAGAATAATCTGTACTTGCCCAAAGTACATATAAGCATGTAGGCAGGTGGCCTGCTGGCCATGCCCAACACTGTGAGTCCCTCACCTGCAGTTTGGACCACTGGATTCTCCCCACGCAACGAGAGGCATTGCGCCATGCGTGCTTGGCTCCGTAGATCAGCTCCGTATCGCGCAGCTGGTAAGTGTCCGTAGTTTCTATCTCTTTGGTGACTTCCACCAGCCTCTCCATGTGAGCTTTCGAGCCAGACCTGCCGGGGACACAGAAGGAAAGAGGTTAGCTATCATTCCATGCTAACGCGGTGGGCTAGCGCAAGGCAATTCTGCAAAAACCTTCGTTCTCCAAAGGGGAATAGACATCATGCCAAAATTGGCAATTATCATCATCACAATCGGCACAAGGAGATTCAGAATCTAGAATAATAGGGTTGGAAGGGACCTTGGCGGTCTTCTAGTTCAACCCCCCTGCTCAAGCAGGAGACCCAATACCATTCCAGACAAATGGCTCTCTCTTCAATTCCAATCTCTTCCATTCCAGTCTCTTCTTAAAAGCCTCCAGTGATGGCGCACTCATTCCAATTTATCATAATTTATGTTAATTTACTCAGATAATGATAGAACATAGAATAATGAGATTGGAAGGGACCTTAGATGTCTTGTAGTCCAGCTTCTGCTCAAGCAGAGATGCTACACCACTTCAGACAAATGGTTATCCAATATCTTCTTAAAAACTTCCAGTGTTAAAAGAGGATAAAGTTTACTCCTCGGTTATTTTTGTTAGGTATAATTACAGACTGTACAGTTATAGAGACTAATTTGATTCTGAATTTAACAACGGCAGCAAGATTGTTGGTGGCGCAGTACTGTAAGAAGGAAGAATTGCCTACTATTCAAGAACGGATGTTAAAAGTAACAAACTTAGCAGAGATGGCTAAACTATCAGCATACCTCAAGGACCATTCAGATGAGAAATACAAGTTGGAATGGAGAAGATGGACTGATTATATTCAAAATGAATATGGGACTAAGAAATTTCAGTAGCTTATGAAGAATGAACAAGGAATGTTAAAATTTATCTACAGTTAGTTTTACAAAAGGGGAGTTAAAGTATAAGCGAAGGTTCGATGCTAAAGTTAGTTTATTTTAGTGTATGATGTTAAATGTTTATACCCTTTATTTGCTCTGGGAGGTCTGGGGGGGGAGGTGGGAGGGGAGGTGGGATTGAGGGGGAGGGAGGGAAGGGAAAAGGTATACAATTGTAAACTTATTAAAACTTTTTATAAAAAAAAACTTCCAGTGTTGGGGTATTCACAACTTCTGGAGGCAAAGTCGTTCCACTGATTAATTGTTCTCACTGTCGGGAAATTTCTCCTTAATTCTAGGTTGGATCTCTCTTTGACAGGTTTCCACCCATTGCTTCTTATCCTGCCTTCAGGTGATTTGGAGAAGAGGTGGACCCCTCTCTTCCCCGTGACAGCTCCTCAAGTACTGGAAGCCAGCTATCATGTCATTTCTAGTCCTTCTCTTCATTAGGACTAGGCATGCCCCAATTCCCATAGCCATTCATCTTTGTTGTAGCCTCCAGTTCTCTAGTCATCTTTGTCACTCTTCTCTGCACTCTTTCTTCTCTGCATCTTTTCTGTGTCATGGTGACCAGACATGGATGCAGTATTCCAAGTGTGATCTCCCCCCCGGTACAAAACAATGCTACCAGTTCGAGTGATATTAGATAATGATGTTGGAGATTTGACCTCTTGGTTTCTTCTAATTCTTTCACTTTCAAAACACTCATGGGGAGAGGAGATCCTGAATGTCCAGAGAGGCTTCTTTTCTAAGCGGTGTTTTAAGTCAGACAAATTTGCTTTACTAATGGCTTACCAGGAGGGGCTCAGAACATGCCGTAATATTTCAGCTCGTTTCAAGGCTTTAATTGACAATTCTTTAGCCTCTTTTAATGTAAGAGCAATTCGCTGGTTGAAAATAAATATGAGCAGAACTAAAAGCAATATTTGCCAAATGAATCGTAATATGCACAATGAGAAATCCACCCAAAGCGTCAAGAAGAATGAAGCACTTTATCGCCAGCTTTTCAGACAACAGTCAACTCCTCATTTATGGAGCTAAGCCTTCGTTCCTTTCCTTATTACGGAAAGTTATCCTAACCCAAGAGACTCCAAACTTGGCAACTTTAAGCCTTGTGGGCTTTAACTCCCAAAATTCACCACCCACCATGAGGAATTCTGGGAATTGAAGTCCACAAGTCTTAAAGTCGCTAAATTTGGAGACTCAAATGTCCTACTCAAATCGGTTCAGCAGAGGGGAGATAATATTTTAACAAATTAAGGGCAGATTCATGCCAGACTTATATAATTCACCTGGAAGACCCTGCTGGTCACTTATTTTAAAGACCCATCCTTAATTTGCAAGTAGGCCACCCTGACCGTAGCAAATGGGACAAGTTGGTGCAGGATTGCCCATGGTCAAATACCTTGCAGAAATCACAACAGTTTCTGGTGCAAAATTCTCTGCCACAAAAAATTGTGGGGGCCCCTCAACTTACCTCTTGATGGAGGAGTAATACTGGTCAATGAATTCTTTGGCGAGGAGGAGGAGCTGATCCTTTGTCCGGACTTCTTCCGGTTTGCGGATGTGTTGAGAAGGCATCATGATGGAGCCCATGCAGATCTGTTCACTGCAGGGGGTCACCTGAAACGTAAGAGATAAGAAGTGGAAATCCACCTGGCCAAGATTCTGTTCACCTGTTGAAGGAGTGTTTCCAAGAACACAGTGGATGTGCAATGGATGCTCCAGGGATGGAACAAGTTCTGAGACATTTTATTTATGTCCTTAGCTGATAATTGGGCATAGTCTGGGTATTTATAGACATCAAAGCGTTTGTCTGACAGGGAGCCATTGAAAGGGGCCTTTCTTCTCCCTACTCCCATGCCCATTATCCCTGCCCTCTCCCTTCCCCCTCCCTTGCACTCCTCTTTCCTGTCTTGTCTACGATCCTGGCACAGAGGGCGAACGTCACAGTTGGCTTTCCAGAGGAAGCTGCGAAGGAACTGACATCACAAACAATTGCTGCTGTAGGACACTACATTCGCTCTCCTTAACAGGCCAGGCATTCCAGAGTTATGCTAGAACACCCACAGACACATACCAGGGGTGTCTTCCACTCCCAGTATTTGTTTCCGGAGGGTAAGTCATCTGTGTACCAAGTTTGGTTGAAATTGCTTGAGGCGCTCCAGAGTTATGCTGGAACATACATACATACATACATACATACATACATACATACATACATACATTCATAGTACATACATACATACATACATGCATGCATGTATGTATGTCTAAGAAGGAACTAGCAAAGATGGCTAAATGAACCACTTTACTCAAAATAAAGAACACATCCAACTTTGTTTCTCCTTGGAAACCACCTCTGGACTTTGTGCTTGAGATAGGGAAAAAAAACCCGCAACATTGATTTTGGGTTTTGCTGACTCAATAGAGATTTTCTTTTCTCTCCTTATCTCTATACTTCTTTCTTTCCCCTTTCCCCTTCTTTTTTCATTTGAACTTTATAATTTGATCAGTTTAAAAATAATAATAATAATAATCAGAGAAGCCTCTCAGCGGCAAAATCTTCACGTTCTTAGGGTTTAACACATTTCTTTGGCTGCTTTACGAAATACAAACCACCTGTATTTGCAAGAATCACAGGCCTGAAAACAGCAGCTCGGCAATTGTCTCTCTCACACGAAGATTATGAGAGAGGGAGGGGGAAAATAATCAGAATTGCTATTCTGCTCCTTCGCCTATTTGAGGTTTTTTTTAAAAAAATCATACGGGGAAATCAAAGCTCATTTTGTAACTTTTCTTCCGGTGGTGGCTTTCTTTTCTGCACTTTTTCCTCACCCCAGTCGCTCTTTCTTGAAAAGCAAGAAATGTGATTCTAAAAAGCACTCCGCGCTATACATTTTCATGAAAGCAGTGTGAGATGGGTGGCTTTTGTATCTTTCTTTCTTAATGATCCTCTCTGAGTGGAATTTGCCCGCTTCGCAGCTGCTGCATCCTGGATGGATGTTTTTTAAACGATGCCATCCTCCGCGACCTTCATATTTGCATCTTAAAAAACCTGAGCTACAAAATAGTAATAATAATGCCTTGACGATCGCGTCTACCCTAGGTCTGCGTTCTCTCATTTATTCGTGCTTCCTTTTTCATTCCCAGTTTCGGTTACTGGTGTTTTGCTAATCTATCGCACATGTGCGCTCGGGGTGCATTGATTGAACGGCAAAGGAGTATTTGTCTGCGAACAGCCACATATCACTGAGCATCGAGGTTTTTTTGTGGCTGACATTCTTTCAGGTGGCACCATCAGAAAGAACCTTGATGTGAATGGCGGGGAACAAACGATGGCATTGAATTGCTGCTCTGCAGAGGTTTATTTACGCAATGGAGAAGAAATACGGCTGACGGGAGGTGGGGAGTGGTGGGGGGACTAGCTGAAGAACC